>NC_090654.1:206591257-206738301 GCF_040937935.1 Hyperolius riggenbachi
ACAGACAAGGTGATGAACCGTCCAACAAGCGTGCAGTTCAACCATCTGTCTGAAAGAGGTCTTATATTTAGACATACGTGTTAAAGAGATTAGGGTATTAGATATGCAATTTAAAGGACCACTATCGCGAAAAAAAAGTAGGCAGTTAAAATCAGGTTTTGGGCCAGTCCATCTCCTCGTGGGGGATTCTCATGGTTTTCTTTGTTTTGAACAGCATTTCCTGAACGGCAAACAGCAATCCTTCCTTTTCCTTAGCTGGTTCAATGGTCACTTCCCTATATGAACAGGCCACCACCACAACCTTTTGTGGTTCACTCACAGCAATTTCTGACCCAATCTAGGGGTCTGAAGCACCTTGGGACCGTTCCCGGGTCTTCCCTCACCGCTCACGCAGTCTTTAGGTCCCTCTTCCTAATCTAATACTTGTCACTGGTCCACTTTTGATGATCAACCTCAATAAAAAATAGCGCACATAGCGTGTTACTGCTAAAAAGTTTTATTACATTAAAATCGTTTTGCCCTTCCATGTCCCAAATAGTATTTAAGGTGTAAAGCTTTACAGAACGGCTCTCCCCCCGTATGATGGCTGACTGGCAGGTTTCCATATCCAGGCTCAATCACGTCACCTCTGCCGCGCGCTCGGTCAGTGCGTGTGCTGCCGTGTAGTGTCTTGTCCTGCCAGCCGGCCAACATACGGGGGAGAGGATGGACTGGTCAGTTCTGTCAGATTTTAACTGCCTGTTTTTTTTTTGCAATAGTGGTCCTTTAAAGAGGCAAAATGCAGAGTATCGAGCAGCAGGAGGCATGCATCTCTCAGCTTTCCAGTCACAGTGCTGCGAATCCTCCTTTCACTGCTTCCTCTATTGCTAGCTTCTATCTCCCCACAGGAGATGCCGGGCACTAGAGGGAGTATATACAGGATGATTCACAGGCTGGAGAGGTGAGAGATGCACGCTTTCCGCTTTCCAATACTCAGCATTTTATACTGCTGGGTGGGGGGAGCACAGCATGCTGCCAGGACACGGGGGAGTGGGTCGAGGGAAAAGGGAGGGAATGGGCAGATCAAGAGCGTGGCTATGGAAGTCAAACAGAATGCAAAGTGGCAAACCACTTGCAGGCCAAATGTTATCACTCTCATGGGACAGAGTTTGACATGTATGAGCTGCTGGAATTGGTTGTCCACACCCATGAGGTTATATTGAGCACTGGTGAGTGGTGGTATTTGTCTAGACTTCCTGCTCCAATACCCTGGCCACACTCCAAAAACATTGTGCTTTGTGGATTCTTTTTAAAAAAAAGTGACTAAAGCTATCGACCTCAATATTCTTCTTATTTCTTGTAAAATAATCAAGTTGAAGGGTATGAAAAATGAATAAATCTATACATTCGCTTATGTGGGGTAGACGAAGGAAACCGAGGACCGAAAAGCGACGAAGGAAAAAAACATCAGGCGGTAATACTGCAATATGTCTATAAATCAAGGTAAGTATGTGTAACATAATACATTTGCAAATTTCAGGTTACAGGAAATGCAACCACCTGGCTTACAGAGGAAAAAAAACCACCTCCGCTCGGGTCTGTAAGTTCCACCGAAGTTGCACTTTTTCTGGTAGATTGAGATGTTCCTAGGGATAAGGGCTACTCAAAACATACAACCTCAAAGTAGAGGTGTGATAAGTATAAATATAAAGGGTGTAAGTGCCTAAAAAGTATAAAACAATATAAAAAGCAGAGTTATGGTAAGCTTACCTCTCCTGTAGTGAAGTAGCACATGTAGCAATCAAAAGTTTATTGTACGAATTTCTCAGGTATCTACCGCCTCATCAGGCCACTAAAAACCATCAAAAAAGTGCCTCTTACCCAAAAAGTGACTTGATTAACCTATTTTGGTTCCTGGACGTAGAAACTACGTCCAGGAACCATGCGCGCTCCCACGGCCGATCGCGCGCGTGCATGCGTGCTCCCGGCCCGCGGTTCGTTAGCCAGACAATCAGTGAATCGGGCTATGGTGCCCGATCACTGATTCCTCTCCCCCGCTGAAAAAGCGACAGCTTCTCTCGGAAGCTGCGCCTTTTCTGGCTGTTACCTCCCCCATGCGTCGCTCTAAGTGTATGTTACGCTTAGAGTGACATCATGTAAACAAACTCATGGCCGCCATCTTGTGGCCAAAAAGTAATACTACAACTAAAAGTAAAAAAAAATAAAAATCAACACACATTTACATTATAAACCTATTGTTTACATCCCACCCTCCCAAAACTACCCAAATAAAATGTTTAATATAAAAAAAAAACCATTACAATAAAAAAACATGTAAATATTTACCTAAGGGTCTAAACTTTTTAAATATCAATGTATAGATGATATATTTCTATATTTTTTTTATTTTAACCACTTGCCGACCGCACACTCATAACGTGCGTCGGCAAAGTGGCAGCTGCAGGACCAGCGACACAGTACTGCGTCGCCAGCTGCAGCCTAATTAATCAGGAAGCAGCCGCTCGTACGAGCGGCTGCTTCCTGTCAAATCACGGCGGGGGGCTCCGTGAATAGCCTGCGGGCCGCCGATGGCGGCTCGCAGGCTAGATGTAAACACAAGCGGAAATAATCCGCTTTGTTTACATTTGTACGGCGCTGCTGCGCAGCAGCGCCGTAAGGCAGATCGGCGATCCCCGGCCAATCAGCGGCCGGGGATCGCCGCCATGTGACAGGAGACAGCCTGTCACTGGCTGCACAGGACGGATAGCGTCCTGTGCAGCCCGGCTTACCAAAGGGGGCCAGGTAGGAGAGGGAGGGGGAGCATTTCGCCGCGGAGGGGGGCTTTGAGGTGCCCCCCCCGCCAGCCACTCGCAGGCAGCAGAGATCAGACCCCCCCAGCACATCATCCCCATAGGGGGGAAAAAAGGGGGGCAATCTGATCTCCCTGCCTGCACCCTGATCTGTGCTGGGGGCTGCAGAGCCCACCCAGCACAGATCAATCAAACTAGCGCTGGTCCTTAAGGGGGGGTAAAGGGTGGGTCCTCAAGTGGTTAAACTTGTAAATAGTGATAGATGCAAAACGGAAAAAATACACCTTTATTTCCAAATAAAATATTGTCGCCATACATTGTGATAGGGACATAATTTTAACGGTGTAATAACCGGGACATATGGGCAAATACAATACGTGAGTTTTAATTATGGAGGCATGTATTATTTTAAAACTATAATGGCTGAAAACTGAGAAATAATTATTTTTTCCGTTTTTTTTCTTATTCTTCCTGTTAAAATGCATTTACAGTAAAGTGTCTCTTAGCAAAATGTACCCCCAAAGAAAGCCTAATTGGTGGCGGAAAAAACAAGATATAGATCAGTTCATTGTGATAAGTAGTAATAAAGTTATAGGCTAATGAATGGGAGGTGAACATTTCTCAAGTGAAAACGACAGAACGCGAATGGGTTAAGCAGAAGATTCCCGAGAAGCGTGTTGTCTGAATCTTTTGTGCAATAAACTATTTTGCTACATTTAGGGCACCTCTATTGAGATATATATATATATATATATATATATGAAAATATATATATATATATATATATATATATATATATATATATATCTGATTAGGCACCAGGGACGCAACAAACAAGCAAAGTGCAGCTTCCTCTCAGAGATGCGCCAAGTCCTGTGTTTGGATTGTGAATATCCATTTACTCATGTCTGTGTTAGCAACATAGCAGAAGAATAATATTCCAGAAAATTGGGTTGAAATGTCTTGGTTTTGGGATGCGAGTGAAACATTTGCTTTCCAGCAGATCGCACTTGTGAGCCCCATCATATCCAGCATGATATTGGACAGTAATTAATTCCCTGTAGTTTGTTCTGCTCAGCGCTAGATTTACTTTGTGTTTATCTGAAAAGTTTTGGAAGTGCGATGTTCTTTCGTGGCTGTTATGTTCCAGATGAATCTGTGCCTCTCGTATGGATTTGTTTTTGCTAAATTAAGGTATTTCCAATCACACTTGTGATAAAAGCTGTTGCTCGCAGTTGTGTTTAAATTGGTGGCATGTTTTTATCATCTGCAAATGAGTTTTTTTTTCCTACGATTATACGAAATGTGTTACTCTTATGCATGTTCATCCAGGAATTAAGTGGGTAAGGAAAAAAACAGATTGAGCTGCAGACACCTCCAGCATGGTACTACACAGCAGAGACTGACATCTCCTAGCAGGGCATGCTGGGACTTTTAGTGCCATAGCAGCAAGAGGATCAAAGCTAGCAGAGTGTGTGAAGACCAATAAAGCTTTATTATTGAAAAAAACACAATGGTGTGTTACTGGAATGGATACCAAATAAGAATGATATTTATATTACTGTATATTATTTCAAAAATGTTTGTCTTGAACATTTACTAGACAAGTGTCACTCTCGATGGCCCGCTATCCAACTCGGCAATTTAGGAGATAAGCTGATTGTTTTTATTACAGTTTCGGGAAATGTAGTACTAATATTTAAAACAATACAATGCCTCGTAGAAGCTTTGTTTTATTGTTTACATGGGGAGAGTGGCATTGAGAGGCCGTAACCCGGGTGTCACCATGGAACAGGTGACACTCGGAGGGAAGCAATTGAGTTTGCAGCCACTGATGTAGCATCCGCGCCATGGCGCTGTTAGGCGAGATTTCAGAAATTCTACTTAATTCCCGGTATTATTATATGGCAGTATGATTATTTCCGGATTTTAGGGTCTTTTTAAAATGTTTCAGACCCTAAAATCAGGAAAAGAATGCCCGCAGTAGCCCCTGTTCTCTCTCACCTCCCTGAGATCCAGCACTACAATTTTATCTCCATCCTACGGGTGGTGCTGTAACTCTGTGGTGAGATCAATGATGGCAATCTCATCAGAGTCTCGGGGGACAGGAAGAAGAATAGCTACCAATGTCTGGATCCCCCTGGAGGTGAGTAAAAACACCCACTGCGGGCTATACTCTGAATAGAGCTCCAAGCGGCTAGCACAAGCTTAGTTCGGGATTACCGCCAGGGAGGTTAAGGAAACCCAAAGATGTCAGCTATTAAAGAGTTTTTGCTTACCCGGGGCTTCCTCCAGCCCCATAAGCATGGATGCGTCCCTCACCGTCCTCCCGTGTACCTCCGTTAAGTAACAATCAGCTCCGGTATTCAGCTCAGTCGGGTCCAGTCTGACTCAGTGACGTCAGCCGGGGTCTTCTGCGCCTGCGTAGAAGGTTTGCTCATGCGCAGAAGGCCCCCTGCTGACATCACTGTACTGAATACCAGAGCTGATTGCCGCTTAACGGAGGCAATGCGGGAAGGGACGCATCCATGCTTATGTGGCTGGAGGAAGCCCCGGGTAAGTAAAAAATCTTTAATAGCTGACGTCTCTGGTACACTTTAAAATATACACAAGGTGACATGATGAGATAGACACATGTATGTACAGTGCCAGGCACACATATAACTATGCTGTGTTCTTTTTTTTTATTTTTAAACATTTGATTGAAATTTTTCAATGTGAACAGACAAGCAATGAAGTAGCCCTTAGCAAAGGGTGGTATATCATGTAAGCAGATAAGTAGCAAAAATGTAGTTACAACACAAATGAAGAAAATGTAACATTAATGTCACATTCATTCAAGGGTTGTGGGATTACCATGGATTGGAGGAGAGATCAGAGTATACTGAAGAGCAGAGTGGGAATCAAATATTTTGATAAAAGGTAAGTGGACAGGAACGTAGTCAGAGTGACATTGAGCAGGGCAGCCAGGGTTGCCACGTCTTGGCAAATACTTTCAGAGTGTCATTGACTACAGCGAATAAACGCTGTGAGATTAAGATGTTCCTTATGATGAGGTCTGTGAGATCTACTGAAGGGTTTAAAGCCACTGACGGGCAATATGAAGCCTAGCAGCTTTGGCAATATGTTGCGATAATCTATGTTGAGGGTAATTCCAACCATGTGATTTGTCACCCAGCAGCAGTAGGAGAGGGTCCTTTTTTATTTATCTGCCTGCATGAGTTAAAAATCAGGAATGCAAGTGACAGTTTCTGTCCGGATCGGAACCTAGTCGGACTATAGCGTAACCTTCATGGAGGAGGAATTACAACCATAAAACACTTGGCTTCTGAATATGGTTTCTGGGAGCATGAAAGAGATAAAAAAAGAAAAGAGTTTATAGGTTTTAGCTCTGGCATACTTCAATGAATGTGTCATTGAGCAGAGACAATGAAACCAAAAATTTTTAAAGTACATTTAAATATAAAATAAAACTGTGGGATATCTAAAAAAAAGAGTCATTTTTAGGAGCAGGAGGGCGTATACGATTGTTTATCTCATCAGTTTTTTTTCCCCTCGTGTTTCCACTACACTCATCTCACCTCATAATATACTGAGTAGAAATATAATATATGTAAGCACAAAGTATATAACACAATATTCACTGATTAATTGAAACAGCCAATATAAGCAAGAAAAAAATGGCTTGGTCTTTAGGGGGGGGGGGGGGGGGGGTATAGCCTGTGGTCCTGAAGTGGTTAAAGAACAACTATCAAATCGACTGTCCTTCTGTAAACCCCACATGCCTATAGAGCTTTTAGCCAACAACAATAGAAAGCTTTTCACAGATGTCTCATCACAGCCTGTGTGAAAAAAATAATTCTGTAACAACTTGTCTGTGTGTGTGTGTGTGTGTGGGGGGGGGGGGGGGGGGCAGGACTGTACCATGTAGATAGGTTTCACTTCTGTGTCATTATTTACAGAGGAATGAGTTACTGTTTGTTTCCGCCCTGCTTACACACACACTTTAGCTGCAGAGAAGGGTCTGAAGAGAAGACCTGTACTTTTTCCTTACTTACCCCCATTTAAAATGAACAAAAGAGGGACACAGAGAGACCAATATAGTGTCGTATTCACTGGTAAATGAAGGTGTGTGGAAAGAGTATGTGCAGTATACTTACAAGTCAGGGTTACCACATAGGCAACCACTGTAAAAGCAGGGGAGATTAGACCTGTCCTCACTCAGGATTAGGAAGTTGCTCTGTGTAGATCAAGGATAAAAGGGGTAATACCCCTCCACCAAGGGTGGATATGTATAACGTAGTATGGCTGCAAAGGTGCCAGCAGGATAAAAAGATCTAAAATGATTAAAATGAGGAAGTAGTGGTGGACTTACCTCCTCTGGGCAAATGCAAGAAAATGCTGATCAATTTTCAGCAAAACAATTTATTTATATTCTCCAGTAAAATACAACGCATTTGGCGGGAGTGACCCGCTTCCTCAGGCAATAGGATGGAGCATATACCAAAACAGGTCTGGTACTATGCCTAGACAGAGGCGCTTGGCATAGTACCATTAGCCATTGTGTTATTTGCTAGCAAGGTGTTTGAAACTTGTCTTTGATGATGTCATATTTGGGTTAGGTCCGTGGGTCTGTAGATATATTAACTGTTGTGTGATTTGCTAGCAATGTGAGTGAGGCCTGTATTTGATGTTATATTTAGGTTGGGTCTCTGGATATATTAACTGTTGTGTGATTTGGTTGGGTCTGTCTGTTAGGCTCGGTTCCAACTCGAAACGGGTCTAGTCGGCGTGAAACAGTCAGTTTAGTGTCTGCTCCTTTTTAGCCTCCCATCCATAGGCGCTTTGTGTTGCACCATAGGTGGCTATGGACAACGCCTTCGCTAATCCGGAAAAAATGGAGCAGGTTGGGACTCTGCCTACCGTTTCCCACAAGTTTCCAAGTGGAAGTGGGTCTATTTTAACATTAGGATCGCTTCCTTGCAGTGGAGCTGCAAAAAAACATACCAAACGGGTATTATTATTTTTATTTTTTTTAGTAAGTAGGAACTGAGCCTTAGCTGTGACAGAGGACAGGGTTATGCCTGATATACAGTATTTATTATTAATATTATTTATTGTATTTATAAAGCGGCAACATATTACGCAGCGCAGTATGTAAGTTGTACTGTATGTGACCTCACTTAAAATATTGCTTTTTTTTAATAATGCATAAAATTTTGCGAAATTACAGTTAACAGTTAAAATCTTCATCAAATGTATGTAAAGCCCCTATTAGCAGTGCCCACCTGTGCGAGTGTAAATTGGCAGCTAAGCTGCAGGGATCAGTGCTAGAGAATGCCTGCTCTGTTCAGCCCCTACATCCGAACACCAGGCAAACAGCTAAATATACAGATGTAATACAGAATAGGGGAACTGTCATTCCAGACAAAGTTTAGTAATTCAGTTCAGCCAGTCCTGTTAATGACATGGCTCTATACAGTTCAGCCAGCTATCGGACATGACTTTTCTGGCCAGCTGCAGGAACTCTGACTTATGGGAGGAAAAACCTCAGTGATGACTCAGAGCTGCTGTTCTTGGTTCAATAAGCATGGCCTGACCTTACAGTGATTGTAAGGAGAGGTAATGCATGAGATGGAAAAAATTAGCGATAAATCATGAGATAAACTAAAGCTGGCCACTAACGGTCCAATTTCTAGCGAAAAATCGTTCGAGCGATCAGAAATTCTGATCAGATTGGTTGTAAATAATCTCCATTGGTAGACACAATCGATTATGAACGAGTGAAAAAATGTCGCTCGAATGAATTTTCGTTGAACGAAATGGTTAGTTGATGGTGTAGTGAACGATTTTTCGTCCGATCAGAATTTCTGATCGCTCGAACGATTTTTCGCTAGAAATTGGACCGCTAGTGGCCAGCTTAAGTAGAGATAAATCATGAGTGAAGTGAAATAAAGAGAGATAAACCATAAGTTACAAAAACTGTGTAACAGAGGCACCAACAAATACCATATCTATAAAAGGAGGTTTTTAAAAGTGACTATTAAAAGTCTTTACTATAATTGACTATTTGGGTCATCATTGGAGAGGTAAGTTTACCACTACCTCTTGTTAACCAGTCTTTTTATATCATTTACATTTGTTGGCGCTTCTGTTACATTGTTTTTGTTGCTGATTGTCCACCTGTGGTGAAGGGGTGTTACCCCATTCTTTACTACAGAGAGTGACTTCTTAACCTGAGTGGGGTTGGGTATATTCTCCCCACCACTGTACACAGTGGTTGCCTTGCCCTAACTTGTGATTATATCACCATCTAACAACTATTGTACCCTCTAGAGTACTAACATACTATCTGTGTGTCATACGATCGGTGTCAGCTCAGCACGCAGAGAGAATCTGATTATTGGTGATCTGCAGTATCACCAAGAAAGCAGATATATACCTGATTATGGATGATCTGCAGAATCACCAATAATACAGATATAGTACTAACCTCTGGACACCTGTATGTAATCGTGAGTGTTTGGTGTAACAGTATGACTTTGAGTAACGCACCTGCAGAGCAGGTGATATTAGGCAGTATAGGCAATACTGCTCTTAGTAGGTACAGAAACCTCCCAGCTGCCTGAGACTCTCCAAGGGGTGGAGTCAGGCTGAAGGTAGGAAGGACCAGAGAGTGAGTGACACCTGAAGGTGGATGCCACTGACAGATCTGGAGACTATCTCTTAAGGGGAGAGATAGCTCTCGAGGTCGGGCAAGCCAGGTCGGCAACACACGGACAGACAAAGTACAAAGACAGAAAACCGATTCGGTATCCAAGACAGGCAGGGGTTGGCAACGGAATATCAGATATGCGTGGTACCGAATCAGAGAGCAGAGGAATAGTCAGGAAAGCAATAGGTCATAACAAATATCAAACAATGCCTAGTCTTGGGTGTGAGGTCCATGGTCTCTACACCCTGGAACTAGTCTGAGGTATAACAGAATGGTAACACAAGTCCCTAGTCTTGGGTGTGAGGTCCGTGGTTTCGACATCCTGGAACTAGTCTGAGGTATAACAGAATGGTAACACAAGTCCCTAGTCTTGGGTGTGAGGTCCGTGGTCTCGACACCCTGGAACTAGTCTGAGGTATAACAGAATGGTAACACAAGTCCCTAGTCTTGGGTGTGAGGTCCGTGGTCTTGACACCCTGGAACTAGTCTGAGGTATAACAGAATGATAACACAAGTCCCTAGTCTTGGGTGTGAGGTCCGTGGTCTCGACACCCTGGAACTAGTCTGAGGTATAACAGAATGATAACACAAGTCCCTAGTCTTGGGTGTGAGGTCCGTGGTCTTGACACCCTGGAACTTGTCTGAGGTATAACAGAATGATAACACAAGTCCCTAGTCTTGGGTGTGAGGTTCGTGGTCTCGACACCCTGGAACTAGTCTGAGGTATAACAGAATGATAACACAAGTCCCTAGTCTTGGGTGTGAGGTCCGTGGTCTCGACACCCTGGAACTAGTCTGAGGTATAACAGAATGATAATACAATAACAAACAGAAGTAATCTGGCTCAGTGTGAATTCCCAGGTCCTCCTGGTTCAAACACACTGTAGGATCTGACTGAGGTCTGAGTGCTTCCACGTAAGTGTTCGCAACGGCAGACAACCAGCAACTGACAAGCAAGCTATATATATAGTTGCAGGACTCTGCCGCCCCGCCCGAGCCACTCAGCCAATCAGGAGTCCAGCAGGAATCAGCTGATCATCCTGATTAGCTGACACATCTCCTGCTGGCATAAAGGTCCTGACTTCTGGCGCGCGCGTGCGTAGCACTCCATCCAGGTGCACTAGAGATCCCAGCCGACCCAGACATGCGTTGCTGCGCGGAACCGCTGCGCTGGACGCGGAATCAGCCGCCCTGCCGCCAGTACACGCGGTGGCTTCTCCGTGTTTTCTCACACTATCACTATTATTATTACACTATTGGGCTCTCGGCTCAGATAAATCATGAGTAAAGTTAGATTAAGGGGAGATCAGTCATAAATTAAGTCATTTAAGGAGAGATAAATTGTGAGTTAATAAGTAAGGGGAGATAATACAACAACAAAAAATGCTTTGTGAATCGGCCCCTATGTTTTTTTCAGGCATGGGAAGTGGCTCTAGACTGGTCCTGCACCTGCCCCTTTGGGCTGAGAGGAGTGTGATGATGTCACAATATTACCCCTCCCCCCGTACCTATAAGGCAGTCTCATAATGCAAGCTGCAAACAGCAGTCCTGAAGCGCAGAAAGTTGATTTTTGTATTATTTGAGAATGTCTACTTTCCGTTTTTGCACATGCAGGTTTTATCTATTCAAGTTGAACCTTCCATTTATTATTCAGTTCCACGAATATGAAATATCCTTATCCAGAGGAGACAAATGTGCTGATGTGAAAGCTTAGAACATATTAAAGCGAACCGGAAATTAAAAGAATATGGAGGCTAACATATTTATTTCCTTTTAAACAATACCAGTTACCTGGCAGGCCTGCGGATCATTCAGGCATAGGTAGTGTCTGAATCACACACCCGAAGCAAGCATGCAGTAATACAGTAAAGTATTAGTGACAAAGATTCAGCAGGACAGCCAGGCAATGTGCATTGTTTAAAAGGAAATATTCCTCTCAGTTTATGTGTCCTTTGAACCCTTCCCGACCAACTAACGCCGATAGGCGTCGGAAAGGTGGCAGCCCCAGGACTACCTAATGCTGAAAGACGTCAAGTCCTGGGCAGGGTTTTGCAGCGCCGATGCGCACGCATCCCCGCTTGAATGACGGAGCTCATCAGTCTACCAGCGGTAATCGCCGTCTATTTACATTGTACAGCGCTGCGATCTATGGCTGTCCCTTGAGAGGCTCTGAGCGCGATCCCCTCTCATAAGCTGATGCCTATGAGAGAGGACCGCCCTGATTGGTTGGTGGTGGTGGTGGGGGGGGGGAATAGACAAATTTAGTTAAAGAAAATAATACAAATAAATAAATTTAAAAAAACAGAAAGCTCTGTTGGTGGGCAGAAAGGGGGGGGGGGGGGATCGGTTTGTGTGCTACGTTCTATGGCTCTGCAGCTAGCTATTAAAGCTGAAGAGCACTCAATTGTAAAAAATAGCCTGGTCACTGGGCGGTGTAAGCCTGTGGTCCTGAAGTGGTTAAACCCTCTATTGAAAACCCTGGATTACTTATTTATTATATTAAGATACTGAAAGTATGGAGACGTTTTCAGTGCATGGGAACACAGAAGGGGGCAACTGGTAAGTATTTGTTACAATAAAATGGGGCGAGATGTATTGAAGTTGGGGAGTCAAGCTCTACAGCAGTGCCTATTTGGAAAGATCGTGCCTATTAAATTAGCTTGAAATGCGGGGGAGAGCCCCTGCGTAACGTCTGGCTAAATAAACAAGTTTACATCAACCTCCCCAGCTTCTCATTGCGGCCAAACACCGCTTATGGGGCTTGTTTCGCTATTAGTAACACTAACAAGCTACCTAGTAACGGCTGATACTCTCAATAGCCACCCGGTAGTGACGTACAGTGGGTTGCAAAAGTATTCGGCCCCCTTGAAGTTTTCCACATTTTGTCATATTACTGCCACAAATATGAATCAATTTTATTGGAATTCCACATGAAAGACCAACACAAAGTGGTGTACACGTGAGAAGTGGAATGAAAATCATACATGATTCCAAACATTTTTTACAAATAAATAACTGCAAAGTGGGGTGTGCATAATTATTTCGGCCCCCTTTGATCTGAGTGCAGCCAGTTGCCTATAGACATTGCCTGATGAGTGTTAATGACTAAATAGAGTGCACCTGTGTGTAATCTAATGTCAGTACAAATACAGCTGCTCTGTGAGGGCCTCAGAGGTTGTCTAAGAGAATATTGGGAGCAACAACACCGTGAAGTCCAAAGAACACACCAGACAGGTTGGGGATAAAGTTATTGAGAAATTTAAAGCAGGCTTAGGCTACAGAAAGATTTCCAAAGCCTTGAACATCCCACGGAGCACTGTTCAAGCTATCATTCAGAAATGGAAGGAGTATGGCACAAATGTAAACCTACCAAGACAAGGCCATCCACCTAAACTCACAGGCCGAACTAGGAGAGCGCTGATCAGAAATGCAGTCAAGACGCACATGGTGACTCTGGACGAGCTGCAGAGATCTACAGCTCAGGTGGGAGACTCTGTCCATAGGACAACTATTAGTCATGCACTGTACAAAGTTGGCCTTAATGGAAGAGTGGCAAGAAGAAAGGCATTGTTAACAGAAAGCATAAGAAGTCCCGTTTGCAGTTTGCCACAAGCCATGTGGGGGACACAGCAACCATGTGGAAGAAGGTGCTCTGGTCAGATGAGACCAAAATGGAACTTTTTGGCCAAAATGCAAGACGCTATGTGTGGCAGAAAACTAACACTGCACATCACTCTGAACACACCATCCCCACTGTCAAATATTGTGGTGGCAGCATCATGCTCGGGGGGTGCATCTCTTCAGCAGGGACAGGAAAGCTGGTCAGAGTTGATGGGAAGATGGATAGAGCCAAATACAGGGCAATCTTGGAAGAAAACCTCTTGGAGACTGCAAAATACTTGGGACTGGGGCGGATGTTCACCTTCCAGCAGGACAATGACCCTAAACATAAAGCTAGGGCAACAATGGAATGGTTTAAAACAAAACATATCTATGTGTTAGAATGGCCCAGTCAAAGTCCAGATCTAAATCCAATCGAGAATCTGTGGCAAGATCTGAAAACTGCTGTTCACAAACTCTGTCTATCTAATCTGACTGAGCTGGAGCTGTTTTGCAAAGAAGAATGGGCAAGGATTTCAGTCTCTAGATGTGCAAAGCTGGTAGAGACATACCCTAAAAGACTGGCAGCTGTAATTGCAGCAAAAGGTGGTTCTACAAAGTATTGACTCAGGGGGCCGAATAATTATGCACACCCCACTTTGCAGTTATTTATTTGTAAAAAATGTTTGCAATGATGTATGATTTTCGATCCACTTCTCACATGTACACCACTTTGTATTGGTCTTTCACGTGGAATTCCAATAAAATTGATGCATGTTTGTGGCAGTAATGTGACAAAATGTGGAAAACTTCAAGGGGGCCGAATACTTTTGCAACCCACTGTACTAGCATGCCCACTACTACGTGATCTTCACTAGCCACTACTACTCGTAGTAGCATTCCCCAAGGAATCATTACGTCATGCTAATTTATTAGCACATGTAAGAACAGGGATCTCACTAATAGTGAATCTAGTCTAGCCCATGGTTTCCTCATGCAAACTTCACTCATTCCCAGCAGAATCACTTGTACCAGCTGAGCGCAGCCTCCTACACATCACTGTGTGCTCAGCATTGCCGCAGCTCTCCAGCTGCTTCTATACCTTCTGACTCCTCATCCAGAACACTGCGCAAGCAGGCTTCTGGTGTTCGACCTACCACTGAAGTCATCCACTCCTCGACTTATCCATTCAGGACACTGCCCCAAGCCCAGCTTCTGACAGACCTACCACTGAAGTCTTTCACTCCTTGACTCATCCATCCAGAACACTGCCGCAAGCCCAGCTTCTGACAGACCTACCTCTGAAGTCTTCCACTCCTTAACTCATCCATCCAAGATGCTGCCGCAAGCTCAGCATCTGACAAACCTACCACTGAAGGTGACTCTGAAGCGAAAACATTTTGATATATCTACCCTTTACTTCGCTTCAGAAGTCTCATCAGCGGTAAACTGCCGCATCCCCGCCGAAAAACAAGGGCTGCAGACCCTCCCAAATTCCCAGGCAAACATCCACAACCAACTTGGTCATGGATTGTGCTGCCCTGAGAGGCAGAGCTATGAGCTGTAGCTCTGCCTCTCCTGCCGTTGATCGCCGCCTCTCCCCCCCCCCCCCAAGAGCTCTGCCTCTTCAGGAAGCGCCGGCCAGATTCCCCCCCCCCCCCCCCGGGGATTCGGGGGGTCTTCAGCCCTCGTTTTTCAGGGGGATGTGGCGGTTTACAGCTGATGAGAGTACTGTAGCAAATTAAAAGGTAAATGTAGCAAATTTGTTTTGCTTCAGACTCTCTTGAAGTCAGCCACGCACCCATCCAGGACGCTGCCACCCTTCCACTCTTTGAGTCATCCAGAATGCTGCCGCAAGCAGGCTTCTGGTGTTCTACTGGCACTTGCACTTTTTGGAGTATACAAATAAACCCTTGTTGTTATGAATATATATAGCGGTCTCTTTGTGTGCCTGCTTGGAGGAGGTAAGTCCACCTCTGCCTCCTCTCATTTTAACATTCTTAGTAAATTTTATTCTTTTGGTGCCTCTGTCTGCATATACAGTTCCTGTGTCCACCGTTGGTGGAAGGGTGTTTCCCCGTATTTCCTATCTATAGAGAGCGACTTCTTAATCATGAATAGGGGACGGGTCTAATCTCCCCACCTGCTGATATAGTGGTTACTTGAATGGTAACCCTTGTTTGCGAGTATATCTGCATACTTACTTCTACATATCCATTCTACCAGTGCATACTACACTATATTGGGCTCTCGGTTTCTCCATTTTTGTGCATTCATCAAGAACACTGCCGCAAGCCTAGCTTTTAACAAACCTACCACTGAAGTCTTCCACTACTCAACTCATCCATCTAGGATGCTGCAGCAAGCCCGGCTTCTGGCAGACCTCCCACTGAAGTCTTCCACTCCTCAACTCATCCATCTAAGATGCTGCAGCAAGCCCGGCTTCTGGCAGTCCTACCACTGAAGTCATCCACTCCTCGACTCATCCAACCAGGACGCTGCTGCAAGCTTAGCTTCTAACAGACCTACCACTGAAGTCAACCACTCCCCCCATTCATTCAGGACACTGCCGTAAGCCCAACTTCTGACAGACCTCCCACTGAAGTCATCCACTCCTCAACTCATCCATCCAGGATGCTGCTGCAAGCTTAGCATCTGTTTTATATTACAATGATGTTAGCGCTCAACAGGACTTGTGGTAGATGATTATGCCATAAACAGCCTTCTGACTGGTTAAAATCTAGCACTAGACATCCAAAGAAAAATGGTAACCCCGCAATATTGATTGGCCTAGTATACAAGACCTAAATAAAACCCCGTCTCAAACCTTTCTCCACAGCCTCTGGGTTGTGTTTAGAGATTAGATTGGTTCAGACCCTTATTCCAAAAAACATTAGTACATTTTGTGAAACCAGCAAAAGTCCAAGTTTAAAAGTCCCAAATTTTAAAAAACTCTAAATTAATCAGAAAGTCCCAGATAACTTGTTCTTAATGCTTGATATGACAGCGGATGATATCCTTCTCCAGAAAACCTAAATATGCTCACCAGATAACCATGCCAATTGTGACAGTTGGCATACAGTGCAAGCGGCCCAGCCAGTAACCTCAATAGATCCTCCTGTGTATCTTCAGCCGTGTCCCAAACATGTATGAGAAACAAGAGAGAGGCCTCTATGGCGTAGTATGTTTAATCTCCTCACCACAAAGTGCTCAACAGACACGTTTTCATACACCGTGACCCAACACCTTTGCTCTCCTCTTCATACATGCACTGCAACACATAGCCTCTTACCAGATAACATGGCTGACCAGTAAGACCAGCGTAAGCGCTTTGGTGAAACCACCTTGTATCTGTTTTTGCAGTTCCAAAACTTTCCTCAGCCCTTTAAACTTTAAACAGAGACTAGCATAGCGTAATACCGTTTTTATTCCAGGTAAAATTGATTAAAAGTGCACTCACAAGATTCGTATTAAAATGCGCATATCACAAGAAACATCCACGTGGTTCAGCGTCTTCCTCTGTGGCTAACTCCGCCCGACTAGTTTCGTCAATGATGACTCATCAGGAGCATAGCCAACCATCAGAGGAGACGCTATAAATACTCAAATGACAACCCCAGCCCCCAGCATGTTGAGGTGCCGCCCACCAACTACGGATGCCCTGCAGCCGCCGCAATTGGCTGCTTAGGGCTTCTTCCAATACGTAAATTCGGAATCCCAGGTTGTAATGGTGCTTATGCGCCACCGCTTAACTGCAATCCGCACTGCGCGTGCTTGGAGGTGGGACCCCCCGTTCGTTTCTCCACCTTTCTCTGACAGGCAAAAGTTGCCTGGTTACCATGGTGACTAGACGCCGCCCACCCCTACAGCGGAACGGCTCAGACAATTAATGTGCCCAGTCCCTCAACCAACAGGGTAGGCAATGCACAGAAGAGCCATCACCGCCATTCCTCTTTCCTCTTTCCTAACCCACACCAACCCATAGTGTGATATCACCCACCCCTCATTACCCCAAGTGACATTTCCCCTCTGGGCAGCGTCAGCTCTCTTAAGTGGGGCAACGGACAAAAGTCCATCCTACCCTCTGAGGAATAAAGTTAATACCTCAACAACAATCCCCTTAAAGGGCCATATTGCCTTATGGTGCAGGCAACGTATGGCAGATCCCATGCTTAAATTAATTGAGATATAGTCTGTGTGCTCACCTCAACATGTACCACCTGATTTCACCCATATAAATACACAAAAAAACAAAGAAAAAACAGTCTAATCATCAGAAATAAAACAGTTAATATCCAATTCCACATTCAACCCCCCAGGCGTCAGAGTTTTTAACTCATAGATCCAACGGGTCTCCATTTTCGATATTTCTCTAACCTTGTGGCAACCCCTCCATTTGGTAGTGAGTTTTTGTATCCCCTGAAAAGTCATTACACCAGGGTCCCTCCCATGTGCTTCATCAAAGTGTTTGGATACACTGTGGCCTTGAAAGCCCCTAAGAATGTTATTAATGTGTTCTCCCACCCGTGTCTTAAGTGCCCTTTTTGTTCTCCCCACATACTGCAGCCCGCATGGGCACCCCAGCAAATAAACCACATGCGTGCTGCAGCAGTGGATGAATTCACGTATCTTGTAATTCCTTCCTGTTGTACTATTCACTATAGTTTGGGTTCTAATCCCCTGTGCCCTTTCACAAGTGGTGCACTGTCTACAAGGGAAGAAACCAGCCTGGCCCCATGCATCAGTTTTATTTTTAACTCTCGGTCCCTCAATGTACGTTCTAACCAACTGTCTTTGTAAGTTATCTGCCCGTCTATAAATGAATCTGGGTTTGGTGGGCAGCGCAGCCCCCAGTATTGGATCATTTCTCAGCAGACTCCAATTTTTCCTGATTACGTTTTCAACTTCCCTATATTGGGAGTTGTAATCCAGGAGTATAGCATGTCCAAAGTCAGTGTGTGTGGAATCCTCTTTGTTTTTATCAATCAAATATAGACCTCTGTCGTTATGTAGGACTTCCTCTGCTATTTTCTCTAATTTGTTCCGTTCATACCCCTTTTCCACAAACTTCTCGATTAGCATCCCTGTCTGCATAGTATAATCTACATCTCTTGAGCAGTTCCTACGGATCCTGCAGAACTGTCCCTTCGGTATATTCTGTAACCACTTGGGGTGGTGGCAGCTATCAATGAGTATATAGGAATTTCTATCCGTTTTTTTGAAGAAGGTTTTGGTACCCAGTACTCCATCCCTCTTCATAAGTATAATGTCAAGGAAATCCAACTCCTCCCTTCCACTTTTGAAGGTGAGCTGGATCCCCAGCTCGTTAAGATTTAACCACCCCACAAATTCCTGTAATTCCTCCTCAGTGCCCTCCCATATCCAGAACAGGTCGTCTATAAACCGTCGCCAGTTAGTCACTTTGGAGCTTCTAGGGTTAGTCAGAATCCTCCTCTCCCACTGGTCCATAAATATATTTGCCACACTGGGGGCATATTTTGCCCCCATGGCACAGCCTAACGTCTGTAGGAAGAAGTCCCCCCCATACCAGAAGTAGTTGTGGGTAAGAGAAAAATTCAATAATTGTAAAATAAACTCTATTTGTCGCTCCCCAAGCATGTCCTGTTCAGAGAGGGCCTGTTTCACAGCCCTGAGGGCTTCATCATGAGGAATTATTGTGTACAATGATGTTACATCTGCTGTTACTAATAAGCAATTTTCATCAATTTTACACCCATTAATAGTCTGCAGGAAATGCTTCGTGTCCTTAAGAAGATGTGGTAAGGTCTGCACCACTGGCTGTAAAAATCTGTCTATATATTCCCCTTTGATTTAATGATCCTATCCCACTAATAATGGGCCTACCAGGGGGGATTGGAGATTTTTATGTATCTTGGGATTAATATACATAACAGGAATCCTGGGGGCATCAACCACAAGATACTTAAATTCCGTATCTCTTAGTATGCCCTCCTCAAGACCCCTCCTTAAAATGTTCCTCAAAATCTCTTTGAATTGTGCCGTCGGATCCCCTTTTAACTTCATGTATGTGGTTCTATCATCCACAATTTTCCTCATTTCCTGCTTGTATTGTTGCTCATGTAGAATCACTACCCCACCCCCCTTATCAGCAGGTCTAATAAGCACTTCCTTCTTTTTACTCAATTGACGGATCTGCTCTAATTCTTTGTTATTCCTCTTAATCTGTATGTTGTCGAGATCCTTTAATCCTTTAATAGAGGGTAGCCTCTGAATTCATGCATACCGATTTGAGGAATAAATCCACATTCAACCCCCCGGATCAATCCAGGGATGGGACTGTTCAGAATTTTAAGAATATGGTATTAAAGAGGGTAGGATGGACTTTTGTCCGTTGCCCCACTTAAGAGAGCTGACGCTGCCCAGAGGGGAAATGTCACTTGGGGTAATGAGGGGTGGGTGATATCACACTATGGGTTGGTGTGGGTTAGGAAAGAGGAAAGAGGAATGGCGGTGATGGCTCTTCTGTGCATTGCCTACCCTGTTGGTTGAGGGACTGGGCACATTAATTGTCTGAGCCGTTCCGCTGTAGGGGTGAGCGGCGTCTAGTCACCATGGTAACCGCCGTTCCGCTGTAGGGGTGAGCGGCGTCTAGTCACCATGGTAACCAGGCAACTTTTGCCTGTCAGAGAAAGGTGGAGAAACGAACGGGGGGTCCCACCTCCAAGCACGCGCAGTGCGGATTGCAGTTAAGCGGTGGCGCATAAGCACCATTACAACCTGGGATTCCGGATTTACGTATTGGAAGAAGCCCTAAGCAGCCAATTGCGGCGGCTGCAGGGCATCCGTAGTTGGTGGGCGGCACCTCAACATGCTGGGGGCTGGGGTTGTCATTTGAGTATTTATAGCGTCTCCTCTGATGGTTGGCTATGCTCCTGATGAGTCATCATTGACGAAACTAGTCGGGCGGAGTTAGCCACAGAGGAAGACGCTGAACCACGTGGATGTTTCTTGTGATATGCACATTTTAATACGAATCTTGTGAGTGCACTTTTAATCAATTTTAACTGGTATAAAAACGGTATTACGCTATGCTAGTCTCTGTTTAAAGTTTAAAGGGCTGAGGAAAGTTTTGGAACTGCAAAAACAGATACAAGGTGGTTTCACCAAAGCACTTACGCTGGTCTTACTGGTCAGCCATGTTATCTGGTAAGAGGCTATGTGTTGCAGTGCATGTATGAAGAGGAGAGCAAAGGTGTTGGGTCACGGTGTATGAAAACGTGTCTGTTGAGCACTTTGTGGTGAGGAGATTAAACATACTACGCCATAGAGGCCTCTCTCTTGTTTCTCATACATGTTTGGGACACGGCTGAAGATACACAGGAGGATCCATTGAGGTTACTGGCTGGGCCGCTTGCGCTGTATGCCAACTGTCACAATTGGCATGGTTATCTGGTGAGCATATTTAGGTTTTCTGGAGAAGGATATCATCCGCTGTCATATCAAGCATTAAGAACAAGTTATCTGGGACTTTCTGATTAATTTAGAGTTTTTTAAAATTTGGGACTTTTAAACTTGGACTTTTGCTGGTTTCACAAAATGTACTAATGTTTTTTGGAATAAGGGTCTGAACCAATCTAATCTCTAAACACAACCCAGAGGCTGTGGAGAAAGGTTTGAGACGGGGTTTTATTTAGGTCTTGTATACTAGGCCAATCAATATTGCGGGGTTACCATTTATCTTTGGATGTCTAGTGCTAGATTTTAACCAGTCAGAAGGCTGTTTATGGCATAATCATCTACCACAAGTCCTGTTGAGCGCTAACATCATTGTAATATAAAAGTTTTGATTTAGGGCTTACACTCCCTGCCGATTACAGCGCACCAGGTGGAGCAGGTATATTACTCCAAGAGGGATAACGACGTTTACAATACACCTGAGGAGCGCACTTTTCGTTTCCATAAGCTTAGCATCTGACAAACCTACCAGTGAAGTCTTCAACTCCTTGACTCATCCATCCAGAACGCTGCCGCAAGCCCGGCTTCTGACAGACCTGCCACTGAAGTCAACCACTCCCCCCATTCATTCACACTGCTGCAAGCTCGGAATCTGACAGAGCTACAACTGAAGTCATCCACTGTACTTCAAAACTTACTAAAATAAACAAAAATAAATAAAAATGTGCTACAAAAGCGAGCAACTGCAAAATATGTTACCCACAGACTTGCATTGCCACACCCTGTGCAATAATACAGTGCCAATAAAACAGCACAGGTGTGACTGTAAGGCCCCGTTTACACTTAACCAGTTGGTACGCATTTTTTTCCTTCTCCATAGCAGTGCATTGTGAAAAAGATTTAAGATAAAAACGTGTTGTGTGAACTGTGACATAGGAAAACATGGGCATTATTTTAAAATCAGTTGTCCTTTCAGCTATAACTGAGAGCAACTGATTAAGTGTAAACGGGGCCTAACATGACCATGTATGGTCCACATGTGTATGATGTCCCCATGCATATGTCCCAATCTGTAGTGCTGCACATTAGAAGATCACACACATTCTCAACTTTCCTGTATTATCACATTAGCTTATCCCACATATTATAACTATCATCTTCTGATCAGCAGAGGCACATTGTAGAGTTGAAGAGTCCCTCTCCCAAACTGTCTCACATCTAACATAATTTAATCAAGGACTGAACTTCATCCCAACCAGTAGCTGATCCCCCCTTCCCTCCAGAAATCATTATCTCTTCTCAAATAGATCGTGAGGGGTGTCTGTATGGTTGATCTTGTGGTGAAACTCCTCCCACCATGTGATGTCATGACCATGGTCCTGACAGTTTGCTGTCTGTGAACCTCCTTGTATTGTGGGAAAAAACAGCTTTTTCCTACTGCCAAGCAAGCAGTATCTCCCTCTCTCTGTGCATAGAACTCTCAGTAAACAAAGGTTTCACACAGATCACCTGCTAGAACTAAAGATGTCACCACCTGCTATAAATGTCAGAATGTAAATCAGAGAGAGGTATGATTTTACAATGGGAAAACACAGACTAAATAATCTATAAATTAATATTGTAAAAAATAAGCAATTTTATTATTTATGTTATTTTCACTACAGTAATGAAACATATAACCTGCAGGCCTCGGTATCAAAAACACTTAACCGTTGGGAGTCACAGATTGGAATGAGGGTCCATCAAACCTCCAGTATTGAGTCCAGTCATGTAGTACCAATCTTGACTCAACCAATCAAAGCCAGGAAGTAATCCAAGATTTTTCATTTATTTGCAGCAATTGTATAGCAAACATAGGTCAGCACAAAAAGTCTTGGGTGTGGAGCCCTTTATCAACTGCTTGATAAAGGCCTCCACGCTTGAAACTTTTTGTACTGATTTTCACTACAGTTTCTCCTGTGTGAGTGTCAGGGTTGCTCATCACTATTCGTGAATTCGAATTTACCCGATCACGGTTGATTTTCATGAATCCAGACTCGAATTTGAAGATCGATACTGATCCCGAATTCGAATGTATCCGAATAGTGATGCTCGAATTCGGCCGTGATCACCGTGATGATGAATCCGGATTGCGGTATCCAGGAGATGACATCATTGGACCAATCAGAAGGCCCCCAGCCGAGGCCCTAGCAACCCTCCTCTATATAAGGCGGCGGCCATCTTAAGGAGCCCGTCCTTGCTTGTGACTCTGCTGTACTGAGAGCATCTCCAGTGCTGCTGTTGGTCTTAGCAAGTGCTCCCCTATTGTTAAACCCAGCGTTTTACAATGTATTCACCTCTTCAACACATATATTATATTGATTTATAGATAGATAGTGATTTGATTGTTATAGTTCAGTCAGCTAGTGTAGTGTATATACTGTATACTGTGCTAGGCTAGTGTTAGGTCTGTGTGCAGGCTAGGGCCTGCTAGCCTAGGTGGCCTTAGCCTACTAGCTTAGGTAGGTTAGGGATTATAGTTAGTTGTTGTGTACTACTAGTTTACTTAATTTGTACTGCTAGTCTGTCAGTTTATTTAGTGCCACAGCTTCACTACTGTGTAATAGTTACTTTACAGGCCAGCATCTGTTGTGATCTGTGACCGGCATCTGCCTGACCCTATTGATTGTGTCCGTGTGTGACAGACTTTTATTGTCACTGTCTGCCACACTAGTTATCGACTACTGTCTGTAGACTTGGGGATTATAGTTAGTAGTAAACATCTCGAGGCCTACACTGAGTTTGTGAGGCTAAGGGACAGTGGTGCAGGCAGTGGTCAGAGCCAGACAGCCACTGCACAGCCTTCAGCAGCATCAGCATCCCACCCTCCTGCTCATCCAGCATCAGCAGTAGGAGCACAGAAACACACTGCTCCCCGCCTGGGCAGCCAGTCCTCAGTGGCCTCATATGCTCCCTCCACAGTGGCCTCCTCATCCTCCCATGCAGGCAAACGCCACCAGACCCTGCTCAGCGAGTCGTTACCCGCTGTGACCAAAGTTCTGCCTCCCACCAACAGGCGCATCCGGGTGCTGAACGGGTTGCTTGCCCAGGCCATGTGCTCCCAGCTCCTGCCATACTCCGTTGTGCAGGAGGGGAGTGACATGAGAGTGCTCCTACAGTACGGGATCCTAGAGTGGCAAATCCCAAGCTGCCACTACTTCTCCCGCATGGCGATCCCAGCACTGCACCGCTTTGCTATGGCGAACATGGGCCGCTTGCTCGATCACGCCGTGAGTGAGTGGATCCACGTCACCATGGATTGATGGAGCAGCCATTTTGGGACAGACCGCTACCTTCACGGCCCACTGGGTCAGCCTGGTGGAATGCGCCAGCGAGGAATCAGCAGGTCCATTCTCAGGCGCATCAGCGGCACCAGTAGCCCACTATGTGGTACCATCATGCGGGGTCAGGGGAGAAGCAGCAGCTCCCACTGCCAAGCGACCCGCCTCAACAGCAGTTTGAAGGCCCACCACTCCCAATCGCTGCTGGAGATGGTCAGTCTGAGGAAAAACAGCTTGACTGCAGCCAACGCGCTCCGCTACCTGAGGGAGCAGGAGAAGACGTGGCTGACCCCCAGAGGCCTCAGAGTCGGATTGGTGGTGTCCGACAATGCGGCCAACCTGCTGGCTGCCATCACCAGGGGACACTTGACCCACGTCCCCTGTTTGGCCCATGTCCTGAAGCTGGTGGTGCAGAAGTTCCTGCGCACCTACCAGGAGATGGACAACCTGTTGGATGCGGCTCAGAAAATTGTGTGCCTTTTCTGCCGCTCAGCCGCTGCCGCAGCAAACCTGGCCGACATGCAGCAGCGCGAGGGCCTGCCACAACACCGGCTTGTCATGGATGTGCCAACTCGCTGAAACTCCACCCTGGCGATGTTGGAGCTGCTGGTTGAGCAGAGGAGGGCTGTCAACCGCCACATCGTTGAGGCCACTCTTGCCGGCACCACCAAACTCCAGCTCCTCTCAAATGCACAGTGGGGCAAATGCAACAGGTCTGTTTCGTGTTGGCTCCCTTCCTGCAGGGAACCAACCTGGTGAGCCAGGAATGGGCATCCCTTTGCCAGTGGGTCACTTTTTTGTCTGCTGGACAGGGCACTGTGTGATCTGTTGGATGTAGGAGAGGAGGACCTGATCCAGCTGGAACAGCAACCGCCTGCGCAGTCCACTTCTGCGCAGGATTTTGAGTTGTTGGAGGAGGAGTTGGAGATCCTGGATATTGCTGTGGAGGGGGACCAGCGGAGCACAGCTGCAGTGATGCAAGGGTGGAGAGAGGCTTGGGGGCCAGAGGAGGAGGACAGCATTGTGGCCACTTACCTTGATGTTTCTGCTGGACGGACCACCCTGTTCCCCATGGCAGCGCACATGATGCAGTGCCTGCACACAGACCCCAGCTTGGGAGGATGCCTGCATCAGCATGATCCTGGACCAACGGCTGAAGGGGAAGGTGGGTCAGTTCCTGCCTGCTGGAGACACTGAGCAGTGAACAAGGGAGTTGCAGCAGATCCTTGTTCGGCGATTGGAGGAAGCCTTCCCCCAGCCTTCCACCCCCTCTGTCCCTGTCCAGCCAGCACAGCAGCCGGTGCCTGCAGCCAGCAGCAGCAGCAGCAGCATCATCAAGAGCACAGGAGACCTGCTGTCCTTAACTAAGGCACTCTACATGATGGTAGAGCAGCCGAGAGAGGAGGTGCGTGCAGCAGCATCCTCCTCTCAAAGTCACAGACAGCGCCTGACCCGGATGGTGGCCGACTACATGCGGTCTTTCAGCGGGCTTGACACCGGCGAGGAGCCTGTGGACCTCTTAGAGTACTGGGTCGAGCGCTTGCAGATCTGGAGTGAGCTGGCGCAGTATGCCCTGGAAGTCCTGTCTTGCCCCCCTTCCAGCATGCTGTCCGAGAGGTGCTTCAGTGCGGCCTGTGGCGTGGTCACGGAGAAGCGCTCTCATCTGTCCCCAGAGTCTGTGGACAAACTCACATCTTTTAAGATCAACCAGGCCTGGATTGAAGGCACATTTCAGGCACCTGTTGTCGGCGAGAGTAGGACATGAGGTGCCTGGGAATTATTTTTTCACAACATCAACCTTCAGTCCCCTGCTAATGTGGCCTGGTTTTTCTGTAGGTGCTGTGGTACCACCGCTAGGTGCCATGGCGCGTTACATTGCCTGCTGCCACACGTTACTCCTCCTCCTGCTGCTGTTCTGCACACCAGAACTGGAACTCCTTCTCATCAATTGCAGGCCAAACTACTCGCCCAGGGAGTTCTCCTCCTACGTCCTCGTGGGTGTGTATATCCCTCCTGATGCAGAGATAAATGTGGCCCTGCGTGACCTCAGTGACACCATCATGCAGTGGGAGACGGCACTCCCGGACTCGCTGTTCATTATCTTGGGGGATTTTAACAAGGCCAACCTCCGCAAAGAGCTGCCTCGTTTCCATCAGCACATCACCTGCCCCACCAGGAGTGCCAACACCCTCGACCACTGCTACACGGCCCTGAAAGATGCATACAAGGCGACACCGTGGGCAGCCCTGGGCTCATCCGACCACTGCATCATCCACCTGGTACCTACTTACAAAAGGCGCCTGGAAACCTCAAAACCGGTCACCAAATCCTCCAAAGTGTGGTCAAGTGAAGCCAAACTACAACTTCAGGCCTGCTTTGACTGCACAGACTGGAAGGCTCTAGAATCGCCTAACCTGGACGAGTGGGCAGATAATGTATCCTCGTACATCAGCTTCTGCGAGAACTCCTGTATTCCAACAAAAACCTTCAAACTGTATCCAAACGATAAACCGTGGTTCTCAAAAAGACTACGACAACTACGGCGTAGCAAAGAAGCCGCACATAAGTCCGGTAACCAGGAAGAATACAGGAAGGCAAGAAACGACCTAAACAGAGAGCTGAGGTCTGCAAAAAAGTGCTACGCGGAAAAGATGGAACAGAACCTCTCCTCAAATGACTCACGAGCCGTGTGGAAAGGGCTGAAGGCTGCCACCAACTACAAGACTCCCCCTCAGCATGCCACACCGAGCACTGAGCTTGCAGAGCGTCTCAGTGACTTCTACTGCAGATTCGAGAACCAGCCAGCACCTGCAGGATCCCCACAGCCACCTGTGCAATCTGCCACTGTAGCCCTGGGCCCGCACTCACCCCCACCGTCAGTGAGGGAGGCGGATGTTCTGAAACACTTGTTAAGGTTAAATGCCAGGAAAGCCTCGGGTCCGGACGGAGTGTCACCAGCCTGCCTGAAAACCTGTGCTCGTCAGCTCGCTTCCACCCTCTCTTCCATCTTCACCAGGTCCCTCCAGGAAGGCAAAGTTCCCGCGTGCTTCAAGAGGTCCACCATTATCCCTTTCCTGAAAAAGCAGGGCATCCTCGACCTCAACAACTTCAGGCCCGTGGCACTTACATCCGTGATCATGAAAGCTTTGGAAAGCATGGTGCTACCCCTCCTTAAGCACTCCACAGAGGGACTGATGGATCCGCACCAGTTCGCGTACAGATCAAACAGGTCCACCGATGACGCCATCAACATCTGCTTGGAGCTTGTCTACGACCACCTGGACAGACCAGACTCCTACGCCAGGATCCTCCTACTGGACTTCAGCTCAGCATTCAATACCATCAGCCCTAAAATACTTCAAGACAATCTCGCTGAGCTGGGAGTCCACCCCACCCTACGCCTGTGGATCACGGACTTCCTCACCAACAGGTCCCAGGTCGTCAGGTTAGGCACCATCTCCTCGCAACCTAGAATCACAAACACAGGGGCTCCACAAGGTTGCGTCCTGTCGCCGTTTCTGTTCTCGCTGTATACGAACAACTGCAAATCCACGTCAGACTCAGTAAAAGTAATCAAATTTGCTGATGACACGACCATTGTAGGTCTCATCACCAAAAACGATGAGAAGGCGTACCGCCACCAGGTCGGAAATATATGCTGCTGGTGCAGAGAGAACGGTCTGGTCCTAAACACAGCGAAAACAGTAGAGATGATCGTTGATTTTAGGAGACACGCCTCTACCCCACCTCCAATCCACATTGATGGCAAGGAAGTAGAAAGAGTCCCCAGTGTCCGCCTACTGGGCACAACTATCTCCAATGACCTGAGGTGGAACGGCAACACTGCCTTAACACAGAGGAAAGCCCAACAGAGACTTTTCTTTCTCCGCCAACTGAAAAAGTTCGGTGTGGTCCAAAAACTTCTGACAAACTTCTACTCAGCCACAATCGAATCCGTCCTATGCTCATCCATCCTGGTCTGGTACGCCAGCTCCTCCGCCAGCGACAGGCTCAAACTGCAGAGGGTCATCAGATCTGCGGAGAGAATCATCGGGAGATCCCTTCCCACTCTGGACCTCCTCTACCACTCCAGGCTGAACACCAGAGCTTTAAAGATCGCAAACGACCGCTCACACCCAGGCTACCGCTTCTTTAACCAGCTCCCCTCGAGCCGGAAGGTCCGGTTCCGCTCCATCTACACCAGGACCTCAAGACACAAGAACAGCTTCTTTCCGTCGGCTGTCAACCTTCTGAACTCTCTCCATGGAAATGGCCATCCTCACCCCACAATACCATGACACACACACTGAAGCACTCCGCACATAGACTGCGCTCCAGCTAAAGCATACCTTTTGGCTGTTTTTGTATTATAACCTATGCCACACTGTCCTCCTCCGCATAAAGGTCATATAATGTTCTGTATTCTGTAAATGTTATGTTCCTACTGCATGTCCTGTCCTGTATCTGTAACTATATTGTGTATCAGTACCCTGTACGTGCCAAGCCCAATTCCGGGCACGACCCAGTCGTGCTTGGCGAAATAAAAGATTCTGATTCTGATTCTGATTTAACCTCCTGCTTTTTGTGTTCCCACCGCCAGGGTCCACAGAATTATGCGCTGCTGCCATGCGCCACTAGCTTTTATGCCACTACAATAGCTACATTTTTTGGTAAAGAAAAAAATATTCTGAGGTGTCTGGGTTGAAAACTGTGCTGTCCCAATTGTGTATTGGACACAATGGGCTTGATTCACAAAGCCATGCTAACTGTTTAGCACTAAACAGTTAGCACGTGAAGTGCCGTTCATGGACTTTTGCGCGCGCTAAGTGCAGCAATTTGCGCGATCGTGGACTTTTGCACGTGCAAATAAAGTCCGCGATCGCGCGAATCGCGGCGCTTTGCGCGTGCAAAGGTCAGTGAACGGCACTTCACGTGCTAACTGTTTAGCACACACGTGTGCACTTTGTGAATCAAGCCCAATGTGGTCAATGTGGTCTTCATGACTGCTGTCTGGAACCTCCTGCTGTATGGTGTTTATTACAGCCGTGGTACCAACGCTAGGTACCATGGCCTGTTACATTGCCTGCTGCCACATATCACTCCTCCTCCTGCTGCTGAATTTAACCTCCTGCTGTCTGTGTTCCCACCGCCAGGGCCCACAGAATTATGCGCTGCTGCCATGCGCCACTAGCTATGGTGTTGAGGACAAAATTTTAAAACAATTCTGTAAAGGAAAAAACATTAAGTTGGGTACAAGAGGAAGAATATGAACAAAAAAAAAATAAGAAGAGGATGGTGAAGAAGAAGAAGAAAAAAAAAGAACAACAACAACCAGGTGAAGAAGAATAACCAGATGAAGAAAAAGAAGAAGAAGAACCAGGTGAAGAAGAAGAACCAGGTAAAGAAGAAGAGGAAGAAGAAGGTAAAGAAGAAGAAGAAGAAGAAGAAGAACCAGGTGAAGAAGAAGAAGAACTAGGTGAAGAAAAAGAAGAAACAGATGATGAGGAAGAAGATGAAGAAGAACCAGGTGAAGAAGAAGAAGAAGAGCCAGGTGAAGAAGAAGAACCAGATGATGATGATGGAGAAGAAGAAGAAGAACCAGATGATGATGATGAAGATGAAGAAGAAGAACCGGGTGAAGAAAAGATGAAAAACCAAGTGAAGATGAACCAGAAGAAGAAGAAGAACCAGGTGCCAGTGAAGAAGAAGATGATGGTTGGTGAGAAAGAAGACGGTGAAAAAGAAAAAGAAGACTGTGAAGAAAAAGATGGAGAGAAGAAAAAGAATAAGAATAAGTTGAAGACAGTGAAGAAGAATAAACAAACAAATACAGAAAAAAAAGTTTTCCACAATTTTTTTTTAATTACACCTCCACATATACGTGCTTGCCCTTTAAAAAAATCAAGATGCTTTAAGGCCATTTGAATTCGTGATCACGACTCGTTATACGAATTCAATTTGTGATCACGGCTCGAATTCTATGGTCGTAATCACGTCCGAATCCGGATTTGACCCGGACCTGGATTCAAATGTACTCGAATCAAATTTGGGTACATTCGAGCAACCCTGGTGAGTGTATAGGTGTGAGCTATCTGCAAATGAATTGTTAGAGTTTGATTATGACTTGGTCACATGCAGCAGGAGGTGACAGTGGCCTGTTTGGGATGGGTATAAGGTATAACCTGCAGATTATATATAACTGCTGTGTAGTGATAATAGTGAGAGGCAGTGAGGCTGGAAAGTATGGAGCAATGCTGCTGGCTGCTATCACTATTCCCTGTGTGCTGGAGCTGCAGCTTTGGGGTATGGAGTGGTGGAGTCTGTGGGGGAGAGGCGCACTGTGATAAATGACAGGGAACTACCTGACTGAACATTCACTAGAAAAGCATTACCAGGAAGGGAACGCGTGGGGCATTAACCCTTCATGCCACTGACTTTTTTATATAGACTTTGTTACCCAAAGCACAAACAATACTATTAGTGAATGAGTGATTATTGAGGAAGATACAATTACAGCTACAAAATATCAGCACTCTTGCCTTGTGCTGCTGAACTTTTACTGGCTGAATGTATCATATAGATACTGTATATATATTTTCAAATGCGTTGCTGTCCATCCTCCAAATGCCTATAAATGGGTTTAGTGACTGTCAGAAGTGATGTGTTGCATGTTTCCCTGGCACATACTTATCCTCAGTGACTGCAGGCTGGCTGGGTACCCCTCACACGTGTCTGGTGCCCCTGGCACATGCTGGCCAGGCTGCCTCCTCTTCCCGGGGCGTGACTTCATTTTATGGGCTAGTTGTGGCACCTCTGATACATGTGTGTATATATATATATATATATATATATATATATATATATATATATATATATATATATATGTCAGATTTGAAATCATCACATTGCCATCTATGATGTGTCAGTTTCGATGTATAATATTGCAGAATATAGCCCTACAGGGAGTCTAGCAAGTACCCCCGATCACCCCAGGTACCCCTTGGCACGCATACAGGTACTTGCTCAGAGTTTTATAAATCGTTTCTGGAAAAAAAAATGCTTTCATTCACAAAACAATAGTTTTTCAAATCTTTTGAATGCGAATAATCTTTTGTATCTCAAAATGCACCACATACATTATCTGTCCCAAGCAGGGGCGTAGCAATAGGGGGTGCAGAGGTAGCGACCGCATCGGGGCCCTTGGACCAGATGGGCCCCGAAGGGTCCACCCTCTATCACAGTATTAGCTCTCTATTGGTCCTGTGCTGGTAATAAACACTTCTATAGATGCTTTGAATAGTAGTGATCACTAACAAATAGTTCCCCATACCCTTCTTGCAACTCTGACACTGGAGTTGTCCTTGGCAGGTTTTGGTGCGCCATATCAATTGTTATGTATAGAGTGCTTGGGGGGCCCCATGTAAAACTTGCACCGGGGCCCACAGCTCCTTAGCTACGCCACTGGTCCCAAGAGTCCCCTGAGCCCAACACTGGCATGCCCTGGGTACATCTTACCTATGGGCTCTATACTGTGAAATGATGTAGCTTTAGAGACTGTTGTGATATTGTGTAGCTACAGTATATGCAGATATTGTGATATTATGCAGCTATAGACTTTATATTCTGTAGCTATAGGCAAATATTGTAATATTATATAGACTCTATGTTGTGATATTATGTAGCTATAGACTCTATATTGTCATATTGTGTAGCTATAGACTCTCGGATCAGTGAATAATGGCGCACAGCGCCTATGCATACAAATGGCGCCGCATTAAAAAGATACGCTTATTGCTATTTATCGTTAGTATTGCATAATAATGGCGCATGGGGAAAAAAAAGAAGAAAAATGGCACACACTAACGTTATTTATCAATAGTGGTACACACTAACGTTATTTATCAATAGTGCCGTTCATATGACAAACAGCAGACGTTATTGCGCACAGTAACGTTATTTATCAATAGCGCCCTACATAAGCCAAACTGCAGAAGTTATTTAACTGCAAAACAGTGAATGGATTTAATGTAGCACTGTCAAAGTTAGGGTTAGGCACCACCAGGGGAGATTTAGGGTTAGGCACCACCAGGGGAGGTCTTTGGGTTAGGCACCACCAGGGAGGTCTTAGGGTTAGGCACCACCAGGGGGGTGGTTAGGGTTAGGCACCACCAGGGGGTGGTTAGGGTTAGGCACCACCAGGGGGGTGGTTAGGGTTAGGCACAGGCACCACCAGGGGGGTGGCTAGGGTTAGGCACCACCAAGGGGGGTTTAGGGGTTAGGGATAGGTACAGAGAGGGTTCTGGGTGTTAACGCTGAATAACGATAAGGCTTTAACGCTAAATAACAATAAGGCTTTAACGTTAAATAGCAATAAGCGACAAACAGATTAGCGGCAACGCCATGCGCCATTATTCTCAGGCGCCATTTTCAGATGTACCCATAGACTCTATATTGTCATATTGTGGAGCTATTGACTCTACTGTATATTGTGATATTATGTAGCTATAAACTCTATACTGTTATATTATGTAGCTATAGACTCTGTTGTGATATTGTGTAACTATAGACTATATTGTCATATTATGTAACTATAGACTGTGTTGTGATATTATGTAGCTATAGACAGAAGGTAAGTACACATTGTATTTTTCTGGGCATATATTTGTCTGAGATTGTGCAGATAGATAAACTGCAGGCCACTACACTGAAAATAAATCGCACAGTTCACTCATTGGTAAGGTGACAGTGATTATTGCAGGCGGACAGGAGGGGCTATAAGAGGGGGGGGGGGGGGGGGGGGGGCTGCAGGCGGACAGGAGCTTGGCTGGCTGCACTCACCCTCTGCTGGTCCGGGAGCAGAGAGAGGAGCAGCCCGGACTCAGGAGCGTGCAGGCAGGGGTGCCTCTAGCCATTTTGTCACTCCAGGCGAGAAAACCTGTGCCCCCCCCCCCCCCCTTACAAAAAAATAATAATTGTAAAGCGGCAGCGTTTTTCTAGAAAATAATCGTAATGCAGCAGCGTTTCAACAAAAATAATCTTAATGCGGCAGGGTTTCACCAGAAAATACACGTATTGCGGAAGCGTTTCACCAGAAAATAATCGTATTGCAGCAGCGTTTCGCCCCAAAATAATCGTATTGCAGCAGCGTTTCGCCCAAAAATAATCGTATTGCAGCAGCGGTTTACCCGAAAATAATCGTAATGCGGCAATGTTTCACCAGAAAATAATCATAATGCGGCAGTGTTTCACCAGAAATTACACAATGCGGGCAGTGTTTCACCAGAAAATACACATAGGCAGGGCTCCACTTTCATGAGGCACAAAGCGGGACAGAAGGAGGCATAGGGGGACTGAATATGGGACACAGGGCAACATAGGGAGGCAAAGGGGGACAGAAGGAGGCATGAGGGTCAGAAGAAGTCACAAATGAGGACATAAGGAGGCACAAGGGAACAGAAGGAGACACACAGGGGGACACAAGGAGGCACATGGGCAACAAAAGGAGGCACAATGGGGGACAGAATGAGACACAAAGGAGGACAGAAGGAGGCACAGGAGGACAGAAAGAGGTACGCAGAGGGGCATCGGGTGGTACAGGGGGATATAAGAAGGCATGAGGGTCAGAAGGAGGCACAAAAAAGGACAGAAGGAGGCACAGAGGGAGTGAAGGAGGCACACAGGGACAGAAGGAGGCACAATGTGGAACAGATTAAGGCACAAAGGTAGACATAAGGAGGCACAAAAAGCAGCAGAAGGAGGCCCGGTGGGGGACAGAAAAAAATACAAAGGGAGGCACAGGGAGACAGTAAGAGGCACACAGGGGGAGAGAAGGAGGCACAAAAGTGTGACAGAAAAAGGCAGAGGGGGTTGTATGGGGCGCAGGGAGGCAGAAGGAGGCAGAGGGGGACAGACAAAGCCACAGGGAGACAGAAGGCACAAAGGGGAACAGAAGGAGGCACAAAGGGACAGAGAAAGGTGCAGGGGGCAGAGGTAGCACATGGGGACTGAAGAGGCACATGTAGACATAATGAGGCACAAAGGGAGACAGAAGGAGGCACATGAGGACAGAAGGAGGCAGAGTGGGACTGAAGGAGGAACAGGGGGCCAGAGGTAGGTCAGGGGGACAAAGAAAGGCACAAGGGGACATAAGGAGGCACAGGGGGACAGAAAGAGGCAGAGGTGGCACAGGGGGACTGAAGGAGGCACATGAAGACAGAAAGAGGCACAAAGGGAGACAGAGGGCATAAAGGGAGACAGAAGGACAAACAGGGGGTCAGACATGGCACAAGGGACTGAAGGAGGCACAAAAGGGGGGGGGGGGAGGATGTACAAGGCACAGAAGGACACAGTGGCAGCTGCCTGCAACTTACGCTAAGCAGAACATCCTGGGGGTGGGGCTTAGTCAGGGTGTGGATTCTGTCAGGGGGCGTGGCTTAATCCAGCAGCATGGCGCCCCCAGGACCAATGGCACTCCAGGCAATGGCCTGTACTGCCTATGCCTAGAGGCTCCCCTGCGTGCAGGTAGCAGAGGACAGCGGAGGACTGCAGCCTTCCCATCACCTGCACCTCCTCTGCCTGCACTGGGCTGTCAGCACTGACACTGCATACACGCACTGTTTATACACACTATACACACACACACTATACACACACTATACACACACACACCGTCTATACACACACACACTATACACACACTATACACACACACACTATACACACACACAGGGCCGGATTTACCATAAGGCACCGTAGGCACATGATGATAGAAAGGGGGCTCACTCCCCTCTCCGAGTACCTCCTTCCTGCATTACCTATGCAAAGTCCTGAGCAGAGCGTGAATGAGAGGTTTTTCACCTGTTCTTCTCATTCCACTGACCAGACCTAAATCTCCCTCCAGTTAGGGGCATTTTTAGCTACTTAATATTGAGGATAGCTCTGGCTACCTAATACTAAAGGGCAGTGGTAGGTACATATGACAAGTAAGGGAACTAAGGGAGAAGTGACAGCTGGGCCAGCCAGCCATCCTGTGGAGCGGTTCGGCAGTGTTTGTAGGTCCATGGAGTCTAGGGTGCCAGGACATCTGTGCCTATAGGCTCCTATGATGTAAATCCGGGCCTGCACACACACCGTCTATACACACACACACTATACACACACACACTATACACACACACTATACACACACAGTATACACACACACTATATACACACTATACACACACACTATACACACACACACACACACTATACACACACACACACACACACGCACTATATACACACTATATACACACTATACACACACTATACACACACAGTATACACACACACTATATACACACTATACACACACACTACACACACACTATATACAAACTATACACACACACACTACACACACACACTATACACACACTATACACACACTATACACACACAGTATACACACACACTATATACACACTATACACACACACTATACACACACACACACACACACACACACACACCCCGTCTATACACACACTCCTCTCTCTCTCTCCACATACATTGAGACCACACCACACAAAATCTGCACACAGGCGCTCTCTCTCCCCACCCACACACACACTACACATTCTGTACAATCTGCATACACACACATATACACAAACACACTACACACACGCATAATCTCACGCACACACTTTGCACACACACACACACACATGGGACTGTCACTCATTTGGACCTGCAGCCAATTTGATGTTAATAAAAATAAATGTTGCAGCCCTGCACTGTCATGGCATAGCACTGGTATGGCACGGCACTGGCACTGCAGTGAGGGGTGGCCAGCGCTGTATGAAGAGACAGCCGGGTACACACACATTGTGCCGCTGGCAGCCACTATTGTATTATATATTTAGTCCAATTCCGCCAGTGAACTCCCAGTTTCTCCACATCCAGCATTATAAATATTTAGCAGCAGTTGTGCTCACACAATGGCCGGACTCCTAACCAGGCTGATTTATGCTTTATTCCTGCCTTATAACAATGTTTCGCTCCGGTTCACTTTGCTGGCTGCGATTCCCAATATGGAATGTTTCTAAATGCACCAAATCTATCGCTTTACACAGCGCCCGAGCCATAAACGTGATTTACTTACACCGCGCTGATTATTATTGTTTAACAGAAACAAGCACAACACATAATGTAGAGTGTCGCCAGGACTGTCACACCCTCACTGGGGCACAATCACTGCCACCCACATTAACCTCTGCACTGGCAACCGTCCTCTCTGGACTGTGTGACTATAGATACACACCAGCTTATTGAATATATATATATATATATATATATATATATATATATATATATTACAGAAAGTAAATTATGTATTTGTGAGAATCGGAGAGGCTGAGGCCTTGTTCACAGTATAAATCGCCAGCACTATCGCAAGAGCTGAGCAATTTGTTGAGCAATTTTATATTATTTTATTATTATTATTATTATTTAGCACTTTAGACATCTTATGCAGTGCTGTACAGAGTATATATTGACTTGTCACTTCACTGTCCCTCAGAGGGGCTCACAATCTAATCCCTGCTATAGACTTATGTCTATCTATGCATCATAATCTAGAGCCAATTATAGGGGGAAGCCAATTAACTTATCTGTATGTTTTTGGGATGTGGGAGGAAACAGGAGTGCCTGGAGGAAACCCACACAGACACAGGGAAACCATACAAAAGCCTTGCAGATGTTGACCTGGCTGTGATTTGAACCGGGGACCCAGCGTTGCAAGGCGAGAGCACTAACCACTACGCCACCATGCTGCCCTTTCTAAGCACGGTGGAGCAATTTGCACTTGAAAAAGTCACTTTCAGAGCAATTTGCGCTTTGAAAAGTGCTTTTCTAAGCGCTTTTGTGTAGCAATGTTTTTTTCTTTGCTCCGGAAATGAATAAATACGCTCAGAAATTGCTTTTCAAAGTGCTTTTTCAAGCCTTGCGTTTGCGATTGCATAGAAAGCTCATCACTCATGTGAGAACACATCACTCATGGGAGAACGCTCACATAGAGCAACATTTCAGAAGCGCTTTTATGGCAATTTTAACAGCGCTTAAAAAAAAAAAAAAAAAGCGAAATCACTCTAAGGCTCCCTGCACACTGCATGCGATTCTGATTTTTAATCGTTTTTTACATCCGATTTCTGATTTTTAATTGTAAGTGCATGCTGCATTTTTTCTTCCGATTTTCTGTTGATTGTATTCAGGGAAAATCGGAATTGCAAATCGGAATTGCAAAGCGGATTTGCAGTGTGCAGGGAGCCTAATGCTACGTACACACATGCGACAACGATCGTTCGTTGTCAACGACGAACAAACTTTTAATTGATGAAAGAACGACCTACGTAAAGTTAGTTTTAAAAGGTGTGTAACGATCTGATCATTAGAACGAACGTTACATCACGTAAAAGCAACTATTGCGCCTGCGCATAAAAATGAAAAGTTCCATGGAGAAATAGTGAAATGCGCATGTCAAGCCTAGTACGAACGACCGTTTCCAACGATGTACTACTTTTGCAAACGATCGTCGTTGGAAAAAATCCGCCAAGCTAGATCGTTCGTTTTTAACGATCTAGCTCGTCCGTCGTTAGACTTAATGGTCGTTGGCTGCTTTTTTTTAAACGATCGTCGTTTGAAACGATTGGGGAACGATCGTTTCAAACGACTATAGCCGCATGTGTGTACGCACCTTTAGTGTGAACAAGCCGTAACGGATTGCAAAATGCAGAGTACAGCTAAGGGCCCATTTCCATTACACACGGTGTGGTGCGATCATCGCATTGCATTTAAAATGCAGCACCGTTAGTCAATAGAACAGTTTCTATTGACGCAAATTTCCCGATGCAAAGTGGCGCAATGTGTAGCAGGAGAAATTATGGATAGCACACTGCAGATTTCCGCAGCACGCATCCGAGTCTCTATTGCAGCAAAGAGGAAGTAACATGACCTTGCTTCCGGTTGGTCGGACAAGTATCTGGGGGGATGTTAGACGATGTGGCGATCGCCTCGCATCCACAACGCCAGTGGAAACATAAGGAAATGGCAGCCGCTATTTCCATTAGTGCGATCTGATGGCGTTGTGATTTTGTCCTGAGCGTAATCGGCATCCTGCTGCATTTTGGACACGATTGAGGTCCTAAAAATTGAGTATATCTCTGTGCGATTGCAATCCCATTTCATAGTGGAAAAGAGCCAATGGCCTGTTTCCACTTGAGCAGCGTTTTCACACATCCGAGGTGCACTGGGAAATGCTGCCTATTCCAGCAATAGCATGCTGTCTCAAATGCCAGTGCCATTCTGGATGGCATGCAGCAGTTTTTTGTTTCATGCATCCAAATATCTATAGCCGTGCTCAGTGGAAACTGGCCCCTACACTAAAAATCTAAAATGCAATGCGAATTTACAGTGCAATTTTGCTACTACAGCGTTTTGCGATTTTGAGGCTGGGTTGCATTTGCAGACAAACCGTGAGCGGCCAACGGGAGCGGACAGTGTAGTGCTCGCTCCAATGGTCTGTTGTGATCTGGTTGGAACTCTATGTCTGGGACAATCAGGTACAGCACAGAACAGCACAGAAGAACAGCCCACTTACCGCAACAGATCTGTTGCAGACTGACAAATGTGAACCGATCCTATTTATAAAATACGATCAGTTCACTGTCAGTTTTGCGGTGCCCTAAAACGGACAAATAAAGTCTCTTAACCCCTGTAGTGGGAACAGCAGAGCCTTAAGGTGCGTACACACATGCGACTATAGTCGTTTGAAACGATCGTTCCCCAATCGTTTCAAACGAAGATCGTTTAAAAAAAGCAGCCAACGACCATTAAGTCTAACGACGGACGAGCTAGATCGTTAAAAACGAATGATCTAGCTTGGCGGATTTTTCCCAACGACGATCGTTTGCAAAAGTAGTACAACGTTGGAAACGGTCGTTCGTACTATGCTTGACATGCGCATTTCACTATTTCTCCATGGAACTTTTCATTTTTATGCGCAGGCGCAATAGGTGCTTTTACGAGATGTAACGTTCGTTCTAACAATGTGATCGTTACACACCTTTTAAAACTAACTTTACGTAGGTCGTTCTTTTGTCAATTAAAAGTTCGTTCGTCGTTGACAACGAACGATCGTTGTCGCATGTGTGTACGTAGCATAACTGGTGGAGAGGGACACAAGGAGACACTCAGAGGAAATTCAGCAAGCAGGACATTTGCAATTAGGCAAAATCAGATCCCAAATGGATCGCACCAGTAAACATTTCCTGCGTTTTCAATTACTTTTTGTTTCCCTTTTTGTTTTAGGGCCTGTTTCCACTATACGCAGATTGGATGCAGAAAAACGGACTCCAATGAATGTCTATGGGCCTGTTTCCACTAAACGCAATTTTTCTGATGCAGATTTTCCCATAGACATTCATTGGAGTCAGTGTGTCTGCATCCAATCTGTGTGTAGTGGAAACAGACCCATAGGTTTTTATAGAAGATACAAATGGTTTGCATAACGCTGTGTTTCCCCCTCAGTATAAATTGCATCTCTCTGCAATGTGCAATGTACTATTTTAAAAATTGCACAGCATGTTGGCTCTTTCCACATAATCTATGCGAATCGCGTACATTGCTTTCCTATGGGGCCGCAAAAAACATTTCAGTGAAAAAAATATGATACTGTATTTTTTTTTCAGTGGTTAAAAAAGCAGATTATTAAAAAAAATGCAAATGCATGAAAAAAGCAGATGCAGAGAAAAAACGCAGAAATGCACATGGCAGAAAACTTTTTTTTTTTGCACAGGAAAGTGTGCTGACAGCTTATGGAGAAGGCACTGTGTTAATGGATGAAGGACTGTTTGTAGTCAGGGGACACACTTGTCTTCCAGTTTTCTGCACGTGTTTTTCTGCCTGCGTTTTCTGCACACTATGTGTGTTTGTATGCAGAAAAACGTGTGCGTTTTTTTTCTCAGCGGCTAATGTAATTCATAGAGAAAACAGACAAAATGTGCAGAATTATGCTGCAGGATGTCACTAGCCCTGTGAACTAGCCCATTGATTAACATAAGTGCACGAAAACAGTCCAGTGTGTCCCCTGCCTTAGAAAGCACTGGGTGTGTGGTGAAATGGCTGAGTGAATGGAAAAGGGACATTGCGCAGGCATAAACAACTCTGTGGGCGTAGAAGTGATGCAGTGGCTAATACTAGGTACACATGATGCAATTTTCTGACAGACCTACTGTCAGATCGATTATTTCCGACAGGTCCGATCTGATTTCCGATCAATTTTCTCATTGATTTCTGATCACTTCTATGAAATATTGATCGGAAATCAGATCAGACGTGCTGGAAATAATCGATCTGACAGTAAATCTGTCATAAAATTGAATTGTGTGTACCTAGCATTAAGGATGGGACAAGACAGAGAAGACTATCTGTATGAAAAAAAAATATGTGTGTATAGAGAAGGGTCTGAGTGTGGGAAACGGTTCCTTCTCCATTCACACATTCCGTATAAATTAGGTTTGTGTGTATGGAGAAGGGAATGTGTGTATAAGGTAGGACTGTGTTTGTGTACAGGAGGGACCTGTGTGTATAAGATAGGAATGGGTGTATGGAGAAGGGACTGTATGTATTAGGGCTGGAATGCACTAGAGCGATTTTGTGAGCGTTTAGGAAGCGATTCAAAACGCTAGCGATTTCCCTAAACGATCAACTAATGTTAATGGATGGGCCAAATTCCACTGGAGCGATTGTGATTCCTAAAATCGCAAACGCAGGACATGCAGCATTTTTAGCGTTAGTGTTTCTGCAATGTAAAGTATATAAACACTGGCATAATCGCTCATCAAAACCTGCACAGAGCAATTTTGCTAGCGTTTTTAAAATACTGCACACTGTAAAAAGATAAAAATTAATTGAAAGGATCAATTAGAATTAAAAACGATAATTGCTAATCGCCACACAACCTCTGGCAAAACGCTTGCACTTTTTAAAAAATCGCTACCCAAATCGCCAGAAAACGCTCATGAAATTGCTTACAAAACGCTCATACAAAACATTAGCGATAGCGATTTGTAGTGGGTTCCAGGCCTAAGGTAGGACTGTGTGTGTGTGGATAGAAAGGACTGGGTGTACTGTATAAGAAAAGACACTGTGTGTGTGTGCGTGCGTGCGTGCGTGTGTGTGTGTATGGAAGAAGGAGCGTGTGTGTATATGTGTGTAGAGGAAGGAGCGTGTGTATAAGATGGGGCTGTTTGTGTGTGTGTGTATATTCATATATACAGGATCTTCTCAAAAAATTAGCATATTGTGATAAAGTTCATTATTTTCTGTAATGTACTGATAAACATTAGACTTTCATATATTTTAGATTTATTACACACAACTGAAGTAGTTCAAGCCTTTTATTGTTTTAATATTGATGATTTTGGCATACAGCTCATGAAAACCCAAATTTCCTATCTCAAAAAATTGAGCTTAAGGCCGCTATCGAAGCATCCTGGGCCTCCATAACACCTGAGCATTGCCACAGGCTGATTGCCTCCATGCCACGCCGCATTGAAGCAGTCATTTCTGTAAAAGGATTCCCGACCAAGTATTGAGTGCATAACTGAGCATAATTATTTGAAGGTTGACTTTTTTTGTTTTAAATACACTTTTCTCTTATTGGTTGGGTGAAATATGCTAATTTTTTGAGAGAGGAAATTTGGGTTTTCATGAGCTGTATGCCAAAATCATCAATATTAAAACAATAAAAGGCTTGAACTACTTCAGTTGTGTGTAATGAAACTAAAATATATGAAAGTCTAATGTTTATCAGTACATTACAGAAAATAATGAACTTTATCACCATTCTTTTAGAAGATCCTGTATACATAGGAAGGACTGCGTGTATAAGATAGGACTCTATGTGAATATAGAGGAAGGACTAGGTAGGACTATGTGTGTATAGAAGAGGAACTGTGGGTATTAGGTAGGTAGGTAGGTGTGTGTGTGTTTGTGTGCGTGCGTGCGTAGGAGGGACTGTAGGTATACGGTAGGACTGTGTGTAAAGAGCAGGAACTGTAATAAGGTAGGGACTGTGTGAATAGTAAGGGGACTGTGTGTATGGAAAAAGGAGGAAGGGTTGGTAAGTGCAGATCACACTATGCATGGAGAAGGCCTCGGTGAATTTGGTATGCTCAGGGAATGGGATGTTATAGCGTTAATAGCAGCATCCTCGTCAAGATACAAGCTTGCTAGTAAGGGGACCAGCTGGGGGTCTCCAGATTGGGGTGAGCTAAAGCAGAAGCCCCCCTGCGTTCCCAATTCATGGAATTCATCTACACTCAGCCAGTCATAAGCGTCTTTATTTTTGCAAACTGTTTATCTTGCAGTCTCCTGGGGAAGGGAGTGGATGCTTTATTTTTATTTTCCTTCTATTTGTTTGCTTTAGAAGCTGAGCTCTGCGAGGAAGTTGTAAAAACTCCCTCTGGTGAAAACAAGAGAAGTCTGCAGCCTCTGGCTACAGCTCCTCCATCTGGCCAGCAGGGGGCGCTCGGAGGTTGCGTCTGGTTTTTAAAAGATGACTCAACAGGGCACTTTGTGTTCTTGTGCGAGTATTCCATACAGTTTACAATGTTACCCTGCAGAATAATAACATATCATCAATATGAAATAACTCCATAATAATATGAAGCAATAATATATACCCGTGCATGCTAAAAGGGAACACAGGCATGGCAAAGCCATAAATACAGTAGATCTATTTCTTGCCTCCAGCAAATCGCTCTAATATTGGAGAGCCCTGTTGCTTTCAGCTGAATTGCAAAGAAGTAATACGTAATCCTCCATCCATAATCACTTTTCAGCATTGTTCATAAATAAAAGTGGGGAGAGAGGGAGAGTGAAGTCCCGTGTGCTGCTGTCGCGGGTGTGATTAGAGGAGATCTCCCCTCCAGGAGTGATGGGGGGGGGGGGGGGGCTGCCTTGCCTTGTTGGGAGCCCCCTGCTGTGCATTGGACATGATCTATGAGCTGCAGTGTGGCTGTGACTGTGCAGGTACAGCGACACAATGACAAAACTCTCCCTCTCATTATCCACTTATAATCCACAATCAGACGCAATTTCCTTGCTTCAAGGACAAGTACATGGGATAATTTGATGTCATCTGGGGTCCTCTCTGTGTATTGGCCAGAAGGTGTTTGGTAATGAGGGTGATTGCTCTATAAATATCACATAGTAGTGAGTACTATCCAGAGAATACAGCACTCTATGCAGCCTATCTCCTCCATGCTCCACTTTCTCATATTCATGTCCTCATATACCCTTCAAGCACCCCGATGCCTCTGCTGGTCTCTGCAGCCTCTGACTCTCATCATTGCAGTATAGGTGGCAATACATTACACAATTTTTCTGTATGATCGAACAATCGATTCCATCATTTTAGAATCAATTATGTTCCATTTTTCTTGATCAATGGAAATTGGCCGATCTGGTCGAATGGACCAGTTTACTCCATCAGACAGAATGAAAGATATCATTCGATTATAAAAGAATCTGCTACTGTTCATGATTTCCATGGTTGCAGAATTGATATTTGTTTTCGAGCATTTAGGCACAATATCCTTTAGCTGGATTCCTGAAGGAGAATTACATAGGCTCTCGCTTGTTGTGTGTGGGCTACTAGTCCATCAACTTTCAATCAACCACACTGTAGTTCATTGCCCAATAAGGTCAATTGCTTGATGGAAAATCAAAGAATATATGGCTGCCTTAATATTAACATGTATTATTTCTACTATCTAAACAATGATGAGCAATAATCCTGACATTAAAAATAATAAGGCTTCTTCACAGTGAAAGATCCAGTAGATATACTAAAAAGAAAGACAATTAAATGGCTGACATTTATGGGACTCTATTAGGCAGTCATTCTAGACTAGGACTGTAAGGAGCATCTATAGTGGGTCTGCTGGAAAGGAAGGTGCTTGTGTGCTGGAGAATGTCTTCCCCTACTATGCCAAATGATACGAAAGCTATATGATTATACTTATATATTGTGGAGGGTATTTTTAAAGGACAACTGAAGGGAGAGGCAGGGCCGGATTTAGGCCAAGGCCACCTAGGCCATGGCCTAGAGCACCATAGGAGCAAGGGGTAAATTGGTGCAGCATTTACAAGCTTGCAAATGCTGTCTGCAATGCAGGAAGATTAGACAAGCACCTGACTGCGGCCACCTTCCTCTCTGTGCACGTTGGCGTTGTGGCGGACGGCTACGGACTTGGGTAGCATTGGAGAGGAAGGGGAAGACTAAGCTTCTGCACTAGAGATGAGCGGGGGAGTGAGTGACACAGATGGCTGCTGCAGTGTCGAGCTGGCTACCTATACTGAAAGGGGTGGGGAGTGGGAAAGGGAGGGATTAAAGAGACACTGAAGCGAGAATAAATCTCGCTTCAGTGCTTATATTCAGCAGGGGCACGTGTGCCCCTGCTAAAACGCCGCGGCTAATCGGGGGTCCCTTACCTCCCCAATCCCCCTCGTGCTGTGCGGGCAGCGCTTCCGCATTCAGGCAGGGCTAATGGCCACAGCCCTGCCTCACGCGCGTCTGTCAGCGCGTATCTCCGCCTCTCCCCCGCCCCTCTCAGTCTTCCTTCGCTGAGAGGGGCGGGGGAGAGGCGGCGATGCGCCGCTGATTGACGGCGCTGACAGGCAGGGCTGCAGCCGTTAGCCCTGCCTGAAGAGCAGCAAAATCTACGACCAAGTTGGTCGTTGATTTTGCAGGGGGGGGTTTGGGGGTGAAGGGACCCCCATTCAGCCGCGGGATAGCGGCGGTTTAGCAGGGGCACACGTGCCCCTGCTGAATATAAGCACTGAAGCGAGATTTATTCTCGCTTCAGTGTCTCTTTAAGGGAGTCATCTGGCTACCTATACTGGAGGGGTCCTCAGGCTACCTATACTAGAGGGAAAGGGAGGAGGGGTCACTTGGCTACCTATGCTGGAGGGTGGGGGGGGGGTTCATCAGGCTACCTATACTAGTGGGAAGGGGGAGAGGTCAGGTGGCTACCTATTCTGGAGGGAAGGGGAGGGGTCATCTCGCTACCTATACTGAAGGGGGGCGACTGGTGACAGTGGCCTTGGGTGGTAAAAAGAACAAATCCAGCCCTGGGGAGAGGTATGTGGAGGCTGCCATATTTATTTCCTTTTAAACAATGCACATTACCTGGCTGTCCTGCTGATTCTCTGCCTTTAATACTTTTAGCTATAGACTCTGAACAAGCATGCAGTAGATCAGGTGTTTCTGATATTATTGTCAGACCTGACAAGGTTAGCTGAATGCTTGTTTCTGGTGTTATTTAGACACTACTGCAGCCACATATATCAGCAGGACTGCCAGGCAACTGGTATTGTTTAAAAGGAAATAAATATGACAGCCGCCATATCCCTCTCACTTCAGGTGTCCTTTAAGAGAGCCTGTTGCCTGTAAAACTCAGCATCTGATCGTATAGGGTGCTGAGGCATTCAGAAAAATGCAGTAGAGTAGAAATAACTTCCCTCTGGGGGAGGCTGGCCATGTTGAATCCCAAGTGCAGAATGGTGTCCAGATCTAAACAGCTGATTTGCTCTTCTCTGCAGAAGGACCATGGGACTGCAGATTACTCAGCAGGAAGGTACCCCCCCCCCCCCCCCCAAATACCTGTGTCGGATTAACTTCAACTATTTGGGAGAATCAAGTTGGTACAAGAAGTCTCAGCAGGCCCTGGGGAGCACAGGTAGCATCTAGAGGTGTGGGGGTGTCAGTGCAAGGCAACGAAGGGGTTAATGGCTGCAGCAGGCTGTCCCTGGGCTTGGCTGTGCCCTAGAAAGTGGGCCAGATGCTGGCAGCCCCCGCTCCCGGCTCTCACCCTCCACATTAGTGAATAGAGGAAGCTAATAAGAAATTATCAGATCAGGCTCGGGACTTGCTAATTAAAGCTGGGAGCTGATTGCAAATAGGAGATGCGGAGATTGGGAGGCGAGGGCTGCACTGTGCTCCCTCCATGCTCTCACCTATCTGCTGCATATCAGGCCTCCCCAGCTAATTGGGAGAGGCGCCCCCTTATTAGCCCAGCCTGGGCCGGGATCTGTCAGTCATTCTAAAAGCAGGAGAACATTACTGGAGTGTGAAGGAATCGTCTCTAATTCACAAAGGCAATCGGGCAGAAAAGCCCTCAACATCAGCCTGGCTAGTTATTAATCAGAGAACTCTTCTCATGCGCTGCTGTGGAGAATGGGGGTTAACCCCTGCTGTCCCCTCTTCCTATGATACATCATTAGGGCTCTATTAGCAGAGGAGCTTCTCTGCATCTACATGAGAGACCGAGGAGGAGACACTTCTACAAAGAGGGGGGGGGGGGGGGGGGGGGGGGGGGGGGGGATGAGGGATGAGGGCCTCATACAGTGCAATGTCCCAAACTTACTGCCTATATCAGCAAGGGAATGCAAAGGCTGGCCACTAGCAATCTGTCTGTCTGTATATCTGTAGTCTGCAGCTAGTCAGTATGCTACACATCTCTCTACAATCCACTTATCAATCTACAGCTAGCCAGTATGTACAGTCCACCTGTCAGTCTGCAGCTAGCCTGTATGTTACACATCTCTGTACAGTCCACCTGCCAGTCTGCAGCTAGCCTGTATGCTACACAACTCTGTACAGTCCACCTGCCAGTCTGCAGCTAGCCTGTATGCTACATACCTCTGTACAGTCCACCCGCCAGTCTGCAGCTAGCCAGTATATTACACACCTCTGTACAGCCCACCTGCCAGTCTGCAGCTAGCCTGTATGTCACACACCTCTGTACAGTCCACCTGCCAGTCTGCAGCTAGCCTGTATATTACACACCTCTGTACAGTCCACCTGCCAGTCTGCAGCTAGCCTGTATATTACACACCTCTGTACAGTCCACCTGCCAGTCTGCAGCTAGCCTGTATGTTACACACCTCTGTACAGTCCACCTGCCAGTCTGCAGCTAGCCTGTATGTTACACACCTCTGTACAGTCCACCTGCCAGTCTGCAGCTAGCCTGTATATTACACACCTCTGTACAGTCCACCTGCCAGTCTGCAGCTAGCCTGTATATTACACACCTCTGTACAGTCCACATGCCAGTCTGCAGCTAGCCTGTATATTACACACCTCTGTACCTTCCACCTGTCAGTCTGCAGCTAGCCTGTATGTTACACACCTCTGTACAGTCCACATGCCAGTCTGCAGCTAGCCAGTATGTTCAGTCCACCTGTCAGTCTGCAGCTAGCCTGTATATTACACACCTCTGTACAGTCCACCTGTCAGTCTGGAGCTAGCCTGTATATTACACACCTCTGTACAGTCCACCTGTCAGTCTGGAGCTAGCCTGTATGTTACACACCTCTGTACAGTCCACCGGTCAGTCTGCAGCTAGCCTGTATGTTACACACCTCTGTACATTCCACCTATCAGTCTGCAGCTAGCTTGTATGCAACACACCTCTGCACTGTCTACCTTTCAGTATACAGCTAGACTATATACTACACACCTTTGTACAGTCCACCTACCAGTATACAGCTAGCCTGTATGCTAAACACCTCTGGGCAGTCCACCTGTCAGTCTGCAGCTAGCCTGTATACTACACACCTTTGTACAGTCCACCTATCAGTCTGCAGCTAGCCTGTATGCTGCACACCTCTACAATCCACCTATCAGTCTGCAGCTAGCCTGTATGCTACACACCTCTGTACAATCCACCTATCAGTCTGCAGCTAGCCTGTATGCTACACACCTCTGTACAGTCCACCTATCAGTCTGCAGCTAGCCTGTATGCTACACACCTCTGTACAGTCCACATGTCAGTCTGCAGCTAGCCTGTATGCTACATACCTCTGTACAGTCCACCTATCAGTCTGCAGCTAGCCTGTATGCTACATACCTCTGTACAGTCCACATGTCAGTCTACAACTAGCCTGAATGTAACATACCTCTGTACAGTCCACCTATCAGTCTACAGCTGCCTGCATGTTACACATCTCTGTACAGTCCACCTATCAGACTGCAGCTAGGCTAGCCTGTATGCTACACACCTCTCTACACCCCACCTGTCAGGCTACAGCTAGCCTAAATGTAACATACCTCTTCCTGTCATAATACAGATCCACATAAGGGCTCCTCATCACAACTGTGGAAACGGTTTATATTCATTGCCTTTTCCGTTGTAGAAGTCACTTTCTCTTTTGAAAACTAAGACAGAAAGTGATTAATTATACAGTAACTTTTGTATGTGGTAAAACGCAACATGAATAATAAAAGAATGAGAAAAAAATGAAAATAAAAAATATATATATCCTAATGTATACGTTTGTATAGAGTCCTGTCCGTGAACACAGGCAAAGAGCGGGTCTTGTAGGGAGGCGGTACAAGTTGCGATCCGGTGGTGACATTAGGTTTGTAGTAAATACAATGTTGCCTTCTGCTGTGTACAGTTAGATGTGAGGTAGAAGTTGTCCCATATCAGTGAGGGGGAAATACACAAATATATGATTGTGGGGAGAATTGGCCCTTTTTGCAGAGAATTATTTGATCTTTCCTCTGGTATTGCACATCAGAGGATACCGTGTGAATTAAACTGTTTCTGTGCGTGTTACATGAATGACCTGTACATTATTGTGTATCCTTTCCATAGTTCATACTCCACATTGTAGCATGTGATGGGAATGAGATACTCAGGGTACTCATCACCTATCTCCTACAACTGGGTGGATTATTCTGTAGATATTGCAGCAGTGTTTTCAGAGTTCATACAGGATTTTCTTCTGCTGATTTCAGGAAAAAAAAATAAAAAAAAAAAAAAAACTGTAGACTGTTCCTATAAATTGCAGAAACTCACCCCAGATAGCAACAGAGAAATTTAGCGTAGACAGCAAAGCGCTCTCTCTACTTATAGCGTGAGCTCCAGTATCGGGAATAAGCGTACTATGATACATATCGCGGTGTGTGTATATGTATGTATGTATGTGTGCGTGTGTGTGTGTGTATATATATATATATGTATATATATATATATATATATATATGTATATATATATATATCTATATCTATCTATCTATCTATCTATCTATCTATCTATCTATCTATCTATCTATCTATCTATCTATCTATCTATCTATCTATCTATATATATATATGCTGTTCCACAATATATGTAAATACATTATAATTATATATTGTACTTGGTGTATATATATATATATATATATATATATATATATATATACATATATATGCCACACTCTTTTTAATACTATGTATATGTATGTGTTTAAAAACAAACAAAGCGAAATATTGCTAAATAAATAAATATGTATTAGGAAGAGAAAGTGTCTGTTTTACCATATATATGTAAATACATTCTGAATATTCTGCTACTGAATAAATGAATAGCGTTTACCTACTATATATATATATATATATATATATATATATATATATATATTTATATATATATATATATATATATATATATATATATATATATATATATATATATATATATATATATATATATATTTATATATATATATATATATATATATATATATATATATATATATATATATATATATATATATATATATATATTTATATATATATATTTATTTATATATATATATATATATATTTATATATATATATATATATATATATATTATATATATATATATATATATATTTATATATATTTATATATATATATATATATATATATATATATATATATATATATTTATATATATATATATATATATATATATATATATATATATATATATATATATATATATATATATATATATATATATATATTCACTTGTCTAGTGAGTGTCTGGCTATTCCCGGGGTCAGGCTACATACTACCCCAGTTGTCACTGTAAGATCTGACACCCCCCCCCTCCTTTCCTCAATTGTCTTGTAGAGCAGAGAGCTCTTTCTGTGAGTCGCAGCACATTTGGGGAGCAGCAGAGGGGGGCCCCGGCTTCATAGCCCAGTGAGGAAGTTTTGTTGAGTGTGTTTTTTTCATTGATCAGTCAGTCTTGGCTAATGTAATTATCCCCATCAATAGAAAGCTGCAGAGAGGATCATTATGTGGGTGACGTTGATAAATGATCTTGGCTGAGCGGTTTTCTCTCGGGCACCCAACACTGACCCTCCCACACATCCAGGGTGACCATAGAAACGACTGCACAAGCTGCACAGGAGAAGGAAGGGGGGGGGGGGGGGGGTGTTAACCCCTCCACTCACTGGCACTCCTATAGAAGTATAGAGAAGTATTGGTGTCTGGCCATCTGAGCTCTCCCCTCACTGCCTGGAATGTACAGAGCATTACTTAGAAACAGGCAGAGATGGGAGTGATTTCTGGTATGTAATGCTACCTATATATCCTGGAATGGTCTCAAGGTTACCAGGCTGAGCAGAAAATAAAAGACATTGCTGAACAGAGATTTCCAGTAAGAAGCTGCTCGTCACAGCCCTTTCCATCAGCTGAATATTTTATTTAAGCAAAATAAGAAATATTGAGAGCAGTAATTGATTCCTAATGATTTATAAATCGATGCGTTGAGGCCAAAGGGTGTTTGTTTATTTTGCTTTCTTATTGTGAAGCTGCAGCACAAGTAGTGCGGGGCTGCGGGATGGAGGCTGGGAAATGAGAAGCAAGCAGCCTCATCCATCATGCCTGTCAGGGGAGCAGCATGCAGGCTCCCTTCTGTTCCTACACCAAAACTATTCATATTCCAATCGCCTTTCACCAGCTCAGCCCTCTTCCCACACGCCGCCTTCCCAGCAGCCGTCCATCCATCCATCCATCCATCCAACCATCCAACCGGCCATACATTCATAACAATATAGTGTACCAACACTAATGACACCTACAGCAGCAGCACCACGTTACACGTGTAACGAAAATGTTTGTAATATAATATTATATATATATATATATATATATATATATATATATATATATATATATATATATATATATATATATATATATATATATATTTCCACACTGCACAGCTATATATAAAATATGCATTTCCACACCACAAAGCAAATATATAAATATTCAACTATAGATAAAATTGTATGAAAATATCTGTATATTTTAACATACACACGCACACAGGTATATTTTCACACAAATATATATGTTTGTGTATATATATATGTATATATACAGTGGGTGTGTAACACACACACACACACACACACACACACACACACACACACACACACACACACACACACTCTCTCTCTCTCTCTCTCTCTCTCTCTCTCTCTCTCTCTCTCTCTCCCTCCCTCTCCCTCTCCCTCTCCCTCTCCCTCTCCCTCTCCCTCTCCCTCTCTCTCTCTCTCTCTCTCTCTCTCTCTCTCTCACTTTCACCTTGTTTTCTTGTTTCCATTAGTGCTTGTGTTTTCTGGCCAGTGGTCAGCAATGTGTCCGGTCAGTGCAGTCACCAGGATAGCATGTTGTGCAGGGATGGGCATAGCTGTTTTCTGAGCAGTGGTCAGCAATGTGCCCGGCCCGGTCAGTGCAGTGACTAGGATGGCATTTGTTGTACAGAGATGGGCATAGCTGTTTTCTGGGCAGTGGTCAGCAATGTGCCCGGTCAGTGCAGTGACTAGGATGGCATTTGTTGTGCAGAGATGGGCATAGCTGTTTTCTGGGCAGTGGTCAGCAATGTGCCCGGTCAGTGCAGTGACTAGGATGGCATTTGTTGTGCAGAGATGGGCATAGCTGTTTTCTGGGCAGTCAGTCAGCAATGTGCCCGGTCAGTGCAGTGACTAGGATGGCATTTGTTGTGCAGAGATGGGCATAGCTGTTTTCTGGGCAGTGGTTAGCAATGTGCCCGGTCAGTGCAGTCACCAGGATAGCATGTTGTACAGAGATGGGCATAGCTGTTTTCTGGGCAGTGGTCAGCAATGTGCCCGGTCAGTGCAGTCACTAGAATGGCATTTGTTGTGCATAGCTTGTATGCTGTGGGCAAGGTATGGTCGGGGATGTGCCCAGTCAGTGCAGTCACCGGGATGACATTTGGTTTGTACAGGAGTCAGTACAATCCACTGAATGCTGTGCTATGTGTGAAATTCTCTGTGGGGAATGTGGCATCAGTGCCGCAGGGCAGCAGCTGTCCTGAGCAGCGGGCACAGTGCAGGCTGGAAGCTGGCACAGCTGGCACAGGAGATGTGCCCGGTGTGCAGCCCGACTTTTGCCATAATTCGTTTTATTTCATCCCCGTGCCTGTGGTGTGTGCCAGTCCTGTGCTGCAGCCGCTTGTACACGGAATATTCGTTGTGTGTACATTGCTGGTGCCCATGATGGATGAGACTAGAGAGCCGTAGGAGGACAGTGCTGTCTGCTGGCTGGGGGACAGTAGTGTGTGTGTGACAGCGACTGTACGTGTGTATAATATACATACACTGTACACAGAAATATAACAACACTCATCATGAGAACACATTTATTTCTCCTACTGGATGAGCACTTTCCATTCCCTTTTGTTTGTTTGTTTGTTTGTTTGTTTGTTTTTTTAGCTAGTTTATGGTTTTCTTATATAAAGTGAGGTTGGGTTGGACAGATTAATTTCGAACTTATACCGTTTCCATGTTTATATTTTCGTACTGATGACATTGGTATCCTCGGTTAACGAGTTCTAAAAATAAAACTAAAAAAAAAAAAAAAATTACAAAAAACAAAGAAAAAAACAGATTATGCAAGTATTCTATATATAGAAAGAAGTCCCCATGTTCAGCATTCATTTCATTTCTGACAGGAAAATGAAATAACATATCTCGTGATGAATGATGTGGGCAACCCTCTCTCAACGAACTTACTTATAGAGACGGGTCGCTGATTTGAACATCATAGTTTAGCGGTGAAGATTCTCCTGTAGAGCGAGCTGTGTCAGAGGAGCTCGCAATCCACCAGTAATAAAATAACAATGCAGTTCTGAGTTGCTCTTTAACTTTGCTGGGCAATTGAACCTTGCCCTACATTTCCCAGAGCAGGTAGAGGCTGCAAGCTGGCGGTGCCCACATCTACACAGCCTGGCACTAGCTGTTTTGTAAATTATAAGACATTGATTTGTGGTTTGCATATAAAGGGCTCGGGAAAGAAAAGTGTGTGTGTGTGTGTATATAAATATAGATAGATAGATAGATAGATAGATAGATAGATAGATAGATAGATAGATATAGATATAGATATAGATATATATATATATATAGACTGTGTGTGTGTATAGACTGTGTGTGTGTGTGTGTAGTATGAGTATATAGACTGTGTATATATATATATATATATATATATATATATATATATATATATATATATATGTATATATATGTAGCCCTGCTACAAATAGTGCAGCTTCTTTAATTAAAAAAAAAAAAAAAACATGTTTTTTTATTTCTGGCCAGCATCAGCTATGAGAATTAGTGCTGGCACAGGCTGTATTTACACAGAGTAAGCAGCCAGCACTCAAGATGGCTGTTCTGCTCTCAGTCAGGGGGCGGGTGTCAGTTACACAGGTTGGGAACGCCCCTCCAGCTGAAGAGGCAAGCCCTCTCTGATTTTTACCTCAGAAGGTGACACAGGCAGCGTGAGGAGAGATGACAGAGACCAGAGGGGGAGAAACTGAGCTGACAGAGAGAGAAATGGCATTCAGTAGCAGAGGAATTTAGCTCACTGATGACACACAGAAAGGGGACCATGAGAGACAGCTCCCTGAGTCAAAACAGGGAGACACCTCATCCACAGAGGAGTGAGAGATAGCTCAGCAAGGCCAAGGAGACCACTTCAGGAAAAATTGACAGATAAGTGAAATTTCACCACACAGAAACACAGAAAGAAAATGACAGGAGTTTTCCTAATAGTAATGACACAAAAATCAGACTGTCAAATCAAATCAGCTAAATATTCTTCGTCTGATTCTCTACAGTTAGATAATATATATACAGTGTGTGTGAGGAGAAGAAATGTTGTCATAGCAACACCAGAGTACTGTATGATGTGAATCAATGACTGTGCTTCCCTACCTGTCACCACAGAGCTGATCAGTGAGAGAATCTGTGTGTGCACTCACTGGTACTGATTATTAATCTGTCTCTCCACATTAAAGCCAGTCAGCCTATGTTTGAATGCATTTGCTCTGTACATTGACTGTGCATATGCCTCAAGAATAATCCCCAGTGTGGCTCTGCCTGATATGAGTGGAAAAGACACTTACCTGACGATATTTTTGGAGTGTTAATCTCTCTGTGTGGAGAAAAGAGAATAACACATTAGTAAAGAAATGTATCAATTCATGGGAGAAAAATAGGAACTTACCCGTGAACAGATCTGTTGCTGTGTTCTGTGTGTTCTGCAAGTGAAGTGATTGCATTTAGAGCTTAAACCAACCTGCAGTGAGAAGTAATAAAAGGAGAGAATTGATACGTACATATGTGACATACAGGAAAAAGAAAAACTTTGATAACAATAAAGGGAAGAAACTTACTTCAGAATTATTGAACTGGCATCTTGGAGTGTGCTGCATGTAAAGTAAAGTAAGGTTATTATAAGCTATCATCTGCTTCAGGAAAAGATCTTTCATCAGCAACTTATCATCAGTTCTTTTAAAGGGGTACCCCTACTCCATGATCATATACAGGTTTAAGTGTGAATATGAATTCATAGCCACTGTATGGTTAGATAAGACTTTTGCAAGGAACTGAAGACTGTTATGGTCATTACCATACAGTAAGGACTACTTCGAGTCAGTCACTACTTATCTACCCAACCAGAAGCATTAGTCCATTTCCTATTTGGTTTCTCTCAGGTGTATTTGTTCACATACATGTATGCATACATATTTTTAGATAGGAAAGAGAAAACTGTATCGCTATAGACGTATTGAGAGTGAGATGAAGAAAAAGGTCTGATGAAGATTTGTGAAATGTGTATTTGCTGTGTTTTGTTCTTTGTTTTTCCTACAGGTGCAGGAACTTCAAGCAAGGTCCAAGTGCAGTAGCCTCTAATGATATTTCAGGAAGTAACCTTTTTCTTTTCAGGTGCTAGATCTTCAAGCAAGAAGTGTTAACTCTGAATTTGTTGCTTATTTTACCTCATTAATTTAGTGTATTTCAAGGGTGGTCTTGATATTGAGGATTTCAATTGGGGGTTTGTATTCTTGTTCTGCATGTTAGTGGACATTATTTCTTTGTTTGCCAAATAAAATCAATTGTTATTTTTCACCAATTTATCCTCCTGGTCAGTCGCTGTCCTTCCGCTTTAAGAGTAATAAGGGAACTCTCTCCTTGTGATAGTAATCGATTGGTCGGTTACATTTATATATGTATATATACTGTGTGTGTGTGTGTGTGTGTGTGTGTAGGTGTGTATATAGACTGTGTGTGTGTGTGTATATAGACTGTGTGTGTGTGTATATAGACTGTGTGTGTGTGTGTGTGTGTGTAGTATGTGTATATAGACTGTGTGTGTATATATATATATATATATATATATATATATATATATATATATATATATATATATATATATATATATATATATATATATATATTGTGTGTGTGTGTGTGTGTGCGTGCGCGCGTGTGTGTGTGCGCGCGCGCGTGTGTATATAGACTGTGTGTGTGTGTATGTGTGTATATAGACTGTGTGTGTGTGTGTGTGTAGTATGTGTATATAGACTGTGTGTGTGTGTGTGTGTGTGTGTGTGTGTAGTATGTGTATATAGACTGTGTTTGTGTGTGTGTGTGTGTGTATATATATAGACTGTGTGTGTATGTGTGTGTATATAGACTGTGCATGTGTATGTGTGTGTGTAGTATGTGTATATAGACTGTGTGTGTGTGTGTGTGTGTGTGTGTATAGACTGTGTGTGTGTGTGTGTGTGTATATAGACTGTGTGTGTGTGTGTGTGTAGTATGTGTATATAGACTGTGTGTGTGTGTGTGTGTGTAGTATGTGTATATAGACTGTGTGTGTGTGTGTGTGTGTGTGTGTAGTATGTGTATATAGACTGTGTGTGTATGTGTGTGTGTAGTATGTGTATATAGACTGTGTGTGTGTGTGTATGTGTGTGTGTGTGTGTGTGTGTGTGTGTGTGTGTGTGTGTGTGTAGTATGTGTATATAGACTGTGTGTTTGTAGAAGTGTATTCAGTGTGTGTATAGATAAGATAATAGGTGTATTCAGTGTTGGGGTGTAGGTATATTAAGTGTGTGCTGTAGATATAATTGTATCCAGTGTGTTGATGTAGGTGTATTCACTATATAGATGTCGGTGTATTCAGTCAGTACATCTTTCAACAGGTACATATAAATGTATGTGTGTGGATGTAGGTGTATTTGGTGTTTGGATGTTGATGTAGCCATTGTATGGCTATAGATGCAGTCTTAGTGTGTGGATATAAGTATATTCAGTGTATGGATGTAGGTGTAGTCTACAGTGGCGTAGCTAAAGAGCTGTAGGCCCTGGTACAAGTTTTACATGGGGCCTCCAATACACAACAATTGATTTGGCGCACCAAAACCTGCCAAGGAGAACAACAGTGTCAGAGGTGCAAGAAGGGGATGGGGAACAGTTTGTTAATGGTTGATTACTACTATTTAAAGCATCTACAGACGTTAAATATTACCAACACAGGGCCAATAGAGAGCTAATATTGTGCTTGACGGGGGCTCCTCTGACCCAAGGGCCCGTTGCGGTCGCTATCTCTGCAACCCCTATTGCTAAGCCACTGGTAGTCTATGTGTATAAGTGTGTTCAGTGTATGGATGTAGGTGTATTTAGTGTGTGCATGTTGGGGTATTAAGTGTTTGTAGGTGTAACCAATATAAATACTGAGTGTGTGGATGTAGGTGTATTTTATGCGTATATGTAAGTGTATTCAGTGTGTGTATCCAGAGTGTAGATATATCAATAATCAGTGTGTGGATGTAAGAGTATTCAGTGTGTGTGCGCATATGTAGGTCTATTGAGTGTGTGGATGCAGGTGTAATCATTGTGTTTGAATTCAGGTATACTCAGGCTGTGTGGATGCAGGTTTATTTTGTGTTTGGGTGTAGCAGTTTCAGTATTGAGTGGCTTCCATATGTAAATGCAAGTTTAGCATATATGTGTTATGTTCTAGGTGTGCACAGGAATATTATTGTGTGTATACATGTGTTTCTTGTGTGTTTGTGACTGTCTATGAGCAGATTTATTCCACGTGTATAGATGCAGTTTGTATTTAGTGTGTTTATATGTGTGTACTTGTGTATTCAATATTTTTTGTGTTGTTGGTAGTGTGTGTGTGTTTATTCAATCTAGTGTTAAGATTTGCGCTGTCTAGATGCACTATAGTACATGCAAGTGTGTATGTACGTATATTATCTTCGTATTTAGGTATTGTGTGTTTGCACATGTGTATATATATATATATATATATATATATATATATATATATATATATATATATATATATATATATATATATATATATATTCTGTGTGTTATTTTAGTGTGTGTATATATGTGTTTGTATATTGTTTGTGCATATTTTTTTCAGTTATTTTGCAGGCATAGAGTGTATGTATACTTGTGTTTGCATGTGTATATGCAGGTTATTAGTAAGTCTGCAATTATTTATTTTGCATTCAGATGTAGTGTATATGTATACATGTGATTGCATGTGTATATGCAGGTTATTAGTAAGTCTGTGATTATTTAGTTTGCATTCAGATGTAGTGTGTATGTATACATGTGATTGCATGTGTATATGCAGGTTATTAGTAAGTCTGTGATTATTTAGTTTGGATGCAGATGTAGTGTGTATGTATACATGTGATTGCATGTGTATATGCAGGTTATTAGTAAGTCTGTGATTATTTAGTTTGGATGCAGATGTAGTGTGTATGTATACATGTGATTGCGTGTGTATATGCAGGTTATTAGTAAGTCTGTGATTATTTAGTTTGGATGCAGGTATAGTGTGTGGTTGTGTGTATGCAGGTATACTGTCTGAGTGTATTTATGGAGCTTTGGTATAGGTAAAGTGTCTGTATATATATATATATATATGTGTGTGTATATGTAGGTACATTACCTATGTATTCTTACTCAGCATGGATACAGGTGGGGATTGTGTATGTACATATGAGTGTGTGTATGTAATTATGTGTGTAAGTGGCTGCAGATGTAATGTATGCATATGTGGGATAATCCATCAGTTTTCAATTCAAGTGAACATTTTATTAACTTTATTTTAAAAACACTACCTTCTGATTATTTAATCACGTAATCATCACCTCCTTCATGCAAGCATTTATCATATATTTTATCTTTTTACAAGGTTTTAAATAATCATTTTTGCTGTAGTAGCTTTACACTCTTCACCTGTATGTTGGAAACATTGGGGGGGAGGGGGAGGGGAAGGGTAGCTTGGGAAGGGGGGGCTTCATGTTAATGCTGCTGAAAAAGTTACCAGCATTATGCAGTCATGTGACAAGCAGTGCAGAGAGAGAAGAGGTTAACCTGACGGATGGGAGTTACATTGTTACTTTATGTATATATGTGTAAACAGATATTTTGTTTGAAGGTGTAGTGTATGCACATTAGATGGGTTCACAGATGGGTTCACAAAATAGAGACACAGAGAGCCCAATATAGTGTAGTATGTAATGGTATGTGGATATGACAAGTAAGTATCTATTTATACTCACAAACATGGGTTACCATCCAGGTAACCACTATATCAGCAGGTGAGGAGATTAGACCTGTCCCCACTCAGGATTAAGAAGTCGCTCTCTGTAGATAGGAAATATGGGGCAACACCCCTCCACCAAGGGTGGACTCAGGAACTGTATAAGCGGACAGAGGCACCAAAAGGATAAAATATTCTAAAACGTTTAAAATGAAAGGAGACAGAGGTGAACTTACCTCTTCCAAGCAGACACACACGAGTGTTGTGTATATTCAAAACAACAAAAATGTATTATATACTCCAGAAAGCGCAAGTGCAACGCATTTTGTGGGCATCTCCCACTTCATCAGGCAATAGAAATGGGGCATAAGAGTTGTATGCTCCGTTTCTATTGCCTGATGAAGCGGGAGATGCCCGCGAAATGCGTTGCACTTTCTGGAGTATATAATACATTTTTGTTGTTTTGATTATACACAACATTTGTGCGTGTCTGCTTGCCTGCTCTGCTTAAAAGTTTCAGAATATTTGATAATTTTGATGCCTCTGTCTGCTTATACATTAGATGGGTTGTTTGTTTCTATCACATGACTGCAGCATGCTGGTAACTGTTTGCTCAGAAGAATTAACTTGAAACCCCCCCCCCCCCTCCCTTTCCCCATCCCCTCCAACTCCTAGGTGCGGAGTGTGATAATACAACAACAAGGGGATTGAAAGCCTTGTAAAAAGATATGATAATTAGTTAAATAAAGCAGATGATTATATGAAGAAATAATCAGAAGAAACGTACCCTGATTCAATGAACCTTTTCTCATGAGTTATCCTCGAGGTGCCATTTTCATAACTTATAAATAAAATGTGTTTTAAGCCACTAGCAAGCAAGATAATACTCACAATTATTTTGATATTACATTTTCACCTAATTTTTGGTACTTTTTCAGTTGTAAAGAGCTGAAAAAAATACTTTAAAGAAAATATGAAAATTATCTCCTAGGGTAAAACTCAGGAGAAAAAGTGAATTGAATAGGGACCCGTGGCTTTTATTCAATACACTCTTTCCCCTAAGTTTTTCCCTAGGTGACATTTTCACGTCTTATCAATAAAATCCATTTTAAGCCACAAGCAAACAAGAAAATATTTATAATAAGTTTAACAGCACTTCTTCACCTACCTTTTGATACCTTTTCAGTGCTAAATAGTTATTTCAAACAGTTGAAAATATACCTATAAAAATGTGAAAAAAATTATTCTAGGAGAAAAGGTGAATTGAATAAGGCCGAGTGGCCCAAATGCAATTACCTTTTTGTCCTGAGTTTTTCTCCTAGGAGATAATTTTTATATCCTCTTTAAAATAACTTTTAAGCATGTTTCAACTGAAAAATACATAAAAATTTGTGAAAGTACTATCAAAATTATTTTGAGTATTTTCTCAACTGCTAGTGGTTTAAAGGGCATTTTATGATAAGGTGTGCAAATAAAAGTTAATTGCATATGGGCCAGTGGGCCATATGCAATTAACTTTTTCTCCTGAGTTTTCTCCTAGAAGATAATTTTCATCTTCTGATAAGAATAACTTTTCAGCACGCTACAATTGAAAATGTACCAAAAAAAAAAAAAAAAAGGTGAAAGAGTACTATCAAAATTATTCAGAGTATTTTCTTGCTTATTGGTGGTTTAAAGTTTGAAAATATTACCTAGGGGAAAACCCAGGAGAAAAAGTTAATTGCCAGGGCCAGTGTGTCTAAATGATAAATTGAAAATGGCTGTCTTTTGTATATGTGTGTGAATATTGTCTGTGAATATTTATTTAATGTGGATGCAGGTGTAGTGTGTGCATGTACAAGAGTGCGTGTACGCATGTAAGTTGTCTGTGTGTGTTTATTCAGTGTGGATGCAATTATAGGATATGTATGCACACATAAGATGCACACTTGAGCGTATGTATGCAGGCATGTTTGCTGTGCAGGTTTATTCAGTGTGGATGCAGGTGTAGAATGGTTGTGTACATATTAGTGTGTGTAAACAGGTATGCTGTATGTGTGTGTTTATTCAGTGTAGATGCAGGTGTAGAGAGTTTGTGTACATATTGGTATGTGTGTATACAGGTATGTTGTATGTGTGTGTTTATTCAGTGTAGATGCAGGTGTAGAGAGTTTGTGTACATATTGGTATGTGTGTATACAGGTATATTGTATGTGTGTGTTTATTCAGTGTGGATGCAGGTGTAGAGAGTTTGTGTACATATTGGTATGTGTGTATACAGGTATGTTGTATGTGTGTGTTTATTCAGTGTGGATGCAGGTGCATTCAGTATAAAAATAAATGTTTTAGCGTATTAATACAATGAGTATTTTATACAGATCTGACATCATGGAGTAACACAAAACTAAGTACACACAGAACCCCACAAAAAATCCAAAATGAAATATTTATTACCGCATTTTGTAACACCTTTTTTTTTTCTTTAAACATAAACTCACAGTCCTCATACAAGTATTTTAATGTAAATTTGACAAAGCTTAAAGGTAACAGCATTTTTCTCTAATGAGGAACACGTGCTGAGAAAGAAATTATCCATGGACATACAATACCAATCCCACAGCAGGTTTTACTAGGAGAACATTCTTTTTTTTTTCAATTGAGGTAACACATAGAATATCTAACATGAAACATTAATAGAACGAACTCTGAACAAATTTTGTTACAGTATTGTCTTCCTGACGTGCTCAGCCTTGCACACGCACTCACTCTCGGACACACTCGCACTCACATTCACAAGCGCTCACTTCCTCACACTCACACTCCAATCTTTGAGTTTACAATTAAGTTCAGTCTGTCATTTGGTGCAAAGACCAGATTGCAGGAAGCCCCCCACCCCGGCCTTGTCCTTAGAAGCGGATGTACACATCATGGAGGCACAGCCTAAGTGCCCCGGCTTGTCCTTCGCATGTCTGTGCAGCTGCCCCAATCCAAATTGTCCTGTAGTGCTGAGGGACAGACAGGCAGACAACAGAGGTCATCCAGGCCTTGGTCTAGTTCCGCGCTGGTCACAGGTAAAAATATTCTGTAGGAGGGGGGAACGGGGGGTTCTGGCTGAGCCAAGTCATTCATTTGGAAACAACACACATAGTGTGGAAAAAAACAAGGATATCTTTTTTTGTCTCTTCTAAAACTATTTAAATCAACAGAAATGTACAAGTTAACTTAGGTCCTATGTTTTATCCTACAGTAGTTATATCTCTGAGTCTTTCTTCTTTCCAGAGGGGACTTGTTTTTGAATGGGCGTTAAAGTGAACCCATGACTTCACATTTGTGTACTTGTTTCATTGGTCCTTTGTTGTTGATGAAAAAAAAATAACAAAAGGTAAAAAAAAAAAAAATCACAGCTGTCTGGAATTTTTAAAACTGATCAAAGTTTAAAAGTCTTAAAATATTATCTTTTTTGTTTTCCCTTGAGGTTCCTTATAGGTGATGGGTACTCGGGCAGGATGAGACTCCATGAGCTGGGCTTTCAGATGAATGGGGTGATTGTGCAGCCCATGGCCGTCCCTGGTAAGGTTAATCCTCCACGTGATGTATGTACATGGCTCGTGATGATGTGACCAATACTGGTCCATGTCTTGAGGGAGGCGTTAATGTCAACTGTGGAGAAGTGTGAGCTGGTTGTACCAAACTGATATTCATAGGACCACCCTGAGAAAGACAGTCCCCTGGCATGTCCTGCAGACCTGAAAAACAGAGAGACAGTCTGGTTAGCAAATGTCTATATATCGAAATCCTACCTACAGACATGGCTTGTGTCGGAATTCACACAAAAAAATTAAATATCGGCACAAAATGTCACACATACTGACACACACTCTATTCTTCAGTTACAATGTGCCACACTGCTAAACCATTGTAGGTGAATAGGAATTATAGCTGCAACCTTACAGAGATTATATATTTATTATTATTATATTTATTCTGTAGGAATCCACAGGTTCAGAGTGTTTTGGATAATGGTTGTTATGTCTTTATGTTTATATTATTCCTAACCAATAATCAGTGTAAGGATAAATGTATATATTTCAGGCACTTGTGAATAAAATGCTATGAAGTAAATATGCTTTCAAAATTAATGGAGTGAATAGTTTTTATTTAGCTGTTAACCACCACACACAAATTGTATAAATAGAAAAAAAATCAGCACGGTATTCATTGCGACTGCCTACCTATTACTCTTAGTTCAGCAGGTAGGTTTATGGTTCTTGGTTACCACTGTTGAGGGGGGGGGGGGGGGGGGGGAGGGTTAAGGCTTGGGAGGTTAAAACTATGTCAGATATGTTCAGCTGCTAAAATATTACGCATTCAGAAAGTATCCAGACCCTTCACGCCCCTTATGTTGCTGCTAGGGATGATCAAAGAGATACAAATACTTCTGAGCTTATGCAAATAATTATGCAAATATATGCAGTTTGAAAATGGACCAATTAATTTAAACCTGGGGTTAAATTGATTGGTCATTTTCAAACTGCATATATTTGTAAAAACTTGCATAAATTTGCATCGACTCAGAAGTATTTGCATCTCGTCATTGATCATCCCTAGTTGCTGCCTTACGATAAACTTGTTCAAATTCATTTTTTACCTCACCAAGTAGCACAAAATGTGGCATATAAGTGAAAACAGGAATTTAGTCATTTTGTTTGAGATTGAAAATGGAAATGACAGCGACACAAGAATACCGAATGTGTAGTAAGAACTTAGTGGGAACATCTTTGGCGGCGATCATACAGCAAGCTTTGTACACCTGCATGTGTTTTCTGCCAATCACCTCAGCCAGAGTGATCATTGGTTCTTGGTCACCTCTCTTAGAAAGTTGGTTCATTGATACATTGATCTATTTAGCAAGCCTTAAATCACATTTAAATCTGTGAGCTTACATTTGGCATGAGGCTGCAACATACCAGATAGTGGGGGAGTCTGCATATGTTCTGGATACAATGTATCTAGAGATTCTTGCAATTTTTTGCATGGTGTCAAGTCTAAATGTGAGCTCTGAGATGCAGAGTGTTTTTCCTCTATTCTTAGTAATCAGTTACCTTTGTAGAGAAGCTCATGATTGTTTGTTTCAATAAAATAACTTTCTAGTGGTGTGGAAGTGATGAGCTGTGGGGTACTTGTGTGTTTTCTAGGGGTTCTCCTACTTGTCTGGCATTTTTTTCCGGTTTAGTAGAAGTTCGGAGTATCAATCTCATTCCTGATGAGCAGTGGCGTAGCTAGAGATTATGGGGTCCCATAGCAAAACTTTCCAGGGGCTATCAGATGCAGGCATTCTTAAGCAATGCCACCTGCCCCTACCCCATGGATATGAGTTAATTGGGCAATTTACATTCTTATGCTTTGTTCACTGCATATAGTCCAAGTGAGAGGGTGGAGGAAAGTTAATAGTGAATATCAAGTACCACCTGGGCCCCCTCTGCCCTGGAACCCTATAACAGCTGCTATGGCTATTGCTACGCCGCTGCTGATGAGTCATGATGGAGGATCTAAATGATGGAAACTCAGAAGTGACTGGCACTAGTTCACACACCTTCCCCCACCCACTGACATGAACATGCATGTTTACGCAACCTTTTAAGAAAATGAATCTTGTATTGGGTTTGCAGGTCGTGGTTGACCAGGATCTGTGGTTTTGAAGCATGCCAAGCCTTCAGGATGGTTAGTTTAGTCATTTTTTCCATTTAGAAATTAGGGGTGACCATCATGATTTTAGATGTCTTGTAAATAAAGTAATCTGGCTAACAAGGATGAATCCACTACCCCCACCTGAGGAGAGTTGCACTAAAAATGGTGAGGGCAGCAATATTTTCTAAGGCTACCAAACTTATTGTGTCACAAAAGACCGCTGGGCATGCTCACCTGCACGTAGTCCCAATTGGCGGCGGCGGTGGGGGGGGGGGGGGGTAGGGGGGTTGCTTAATAGACTTTTTTCAGCCTGTAAAACTGTAATATGAGGAGATGCTATGCAAATTCAGACCTTTTATTATCACAAGTGCCACCAAAACACTATGTCCCAGCCTTCCTGGTTGGCCCCGTGTTTGTTCTAGCCCGACAGCCAACTCAATGGATGATGATAATTAAGTACCAAATATACCATATTGTGTGGCTGCATAATCAAATCAAGAGAGGATAATATTCTTCTGTATTAAGCCATTAATGTAATTGGTCATGAAGCATAAAATATGTTATGTAATTAAATAGGCTAGAAATTATATGGCCTATATTAAGAATTATCCAAGCTGAGAAAATGTTTTCTCTATGGCCGTTATAGGGTACATTGCTCTCTGTTTCCTGGCTGCATTTGTAAAAAGGAAGGAAGAAAGAGGGAGATTGGTTTCATCAGTGGATGTCATAGCAGCCCCCTGAGATCGCCAGGGAAATCTTGGCCTCTATTTACATATACAGAATGATTTCATCAAGGTACGTCTTCCTATATTCAGCCTCATTAAACAAAGAAGTTTCAATGTTATATGCAATTCTGTCTGCTCTGCTGCCTTCAGCCAAGGGGATGAAACTGGCAGCATTGCACATTTTTTTTTAATACGTCAAAAACACTTGAAGCTTTAAAGTCTAATGGATTTCTTAATCCAAGTGCAGTCATTCGCCCCTCAATGAAAAATCCATTGCTTCATATTCAGTTACTCCTAAACATTCCTCCCTTTAAATGCGCCGACTGTCTTCCCATTCCGCGCACGGCAACGGTATAGTGTAAAATAAATAGCAATGACAACAAATAACCAGGCAGAAATGTCCCCAGCGAAGAATCGCTGGTGCCACTTCTGTCATACACAGTCACTCGGTAATGGAGAGACTCTTAATCGGTGCGTACGGGATCATTTGGGCATCCATCCAAGACTGACAGATTCATGTCACTCAAAGGACAATTTCGCTGGCCCCAACATCTCCTGGTTTTAATCTGAAACAAGTTTAATTTCACAGAAGGAATTTAATGCCCTGGAAGAGGTGTCACCTTCAGGATGTAGGTTTAGAGAGGACGTTGTGACAAAGGCAGTCGAGCCCCTTCAGGTGGATGGGAACGCAGTCCTATAGAAATACACCCAGGGCCTATTAAACATGCCGATTTTTCATTATTCTGGTGCGTATGAATTTCATCCATTCTAGGTTCACAGGCATTAACTCAGGGTCAATGATGGACCTCAAACAGGCCCAGGAGGAGAAGGGAACATACTTACGTACGTACATTGGGGGCACATTTATAAAATAGCGGCATTTATTGAAGATCTTAAGCGATTATACTTGCTTCCTACTGTTAGATTAAAACTGGAAAATGGAGATAATATATTTGTATTGTATTATGCTGGCTACAGCTAGGAGATCTCACATGTTGACATTTTTGTTTTGTTTGGGGTTTTTTTTGGCATCGGCGGTAATACTGTATTGTAGAATAATTTTTGTCACTTTTGCAAATTACTTTTATAGTACTGCTGAAATGAAGCATATACACAGATACTTATATGTGTACAAATCTAGTTTTACCAATACAACAAAGAGCCTAGTAGGCAATTGACACTCACAGTTGAGATTTTACTTATTTAAGTTGCCTAGCTGAAGGTATGTATTGTCATTACACATTGATGGTGATAAAACAACAAATAACAATGAAGACCCCCTTCCTAGTTAGGAATGGTTGTTTCAGTTTGGCATAAGCGACCTCATTTACCCCTCTTGAGAACAAGCTTTCAGTTCTCATTCCAATGTTGCTTAAACTAGTTGGGGAAACTACCCTACATGTATTATTATTGGTATATATTTATATAGCACTAACATATTGTGCAGCACATTACAGAGAACATAGTCATGTCACTGACTGTATGCAGATGAGCTCACAATCCATTCCCTACTATAGTCATAGTCTAATGTCCTACTATATTATTATTATGTATTTATATAGCGCTGACATCTTCTACAGCACTTTACATAGTACATAGTCATGTCACTGACTGTCCTCAGAGTAGCTCATGATCCAGTCACTACTATAGTTCTTGTTTAATGCCCCTATAATAGTCTAAGGCTTATTTTAGGGAAACCAAATCACTTTTTTGTATATTTTTCAGATGAGGGAGGAAACCCCTGAAAACAGAGGGAGGACATGCCAACTCTGTGCAGAGAGTGTCCTAGGCCAGATTTGAATCTGGGACCCTGTAGTAAAATAGATTTTAATGCATGAAACAATGCTGTCCTGAAAGAAATGTCTTTGTAATGACTGTGTTGAAAGGTAATCTGTGGTGAGAGTTATACGTATGCTACTATTTCTATCTAATTAGAAATACCAGCTCAGGGTGATCATTTGTTTGGTGGTATGTGTGCATGCAGCCAGTGGAGCGAGAGCATCAGACCTAGATTCTTCTTCTGGGTTAGTTAGTAAGACAGATGATATTAGAGGTAATGGATCAGCATGACAGCCAAGCAAGTCCGCAATGGCAACCAGAGCAGTTGAAAATGACGCAGGTGGCATCTTGTTTAAAAGGGAGCCCACTTTAGTGGGCCCTAAGGGTAAGGCACCACAAGGGGGGTGCCAAGGGTTAGGCACCATCGAGGTGGAGCTGAAGTGTTAGGCACCATAAGGAGGGTTGATAAGTGTAGGCACCACAAGGGAAGGGTTTAGTGTGAGAGTAAGGAGAAGATAAATCTAGTAAAATATCAGTAAATATTACAGATATTTTACTATTTCACTGAAGTACTAGAATATCAGTAAATTTACTTATATTCTCCTACCGCTATCTTGTGCCATTGTCAACAGGTATGTATGCATGGCAACCTTTTTATTTCTCTCCATATAGGCTACTTCTAAGCAAAGGACCAATAATACCATAAATTGCCGAAATGAATGAAAAGGTGTTGCATTATGGAGATACTTACTTCCCCCTGGTTGTGATTGCTCTGCAAGATGATGGTTACATATAGTGCCACTGCCCATCCATGCCCATGTTCATGCCCATCCCACTCATAGGCCCTGTATAAAGAAAAGACATGAAAGTAAACAGTGTTAACACATTTTTATACTCTTCATTTTTCATTGATTAATGATCTCATTATGACTTTCCCCCTAAATTAACCTCCTTGCCGGTCTAATTCCCCCGGCAAGGAGGCAGCGCAGCATTTAAATTTTTTTTTTTTTAAATCATATAGCGAGCCCAGGGCTCGCTACATGATAGCCGCTGAGCAGCGGCAGCTCCGCAGCCACTCCGATCGCTTCCGGCGATCGGAGTAAGCAGGAAATCCCGTTCAGAACGGGATTTCCTGCTGGGCTTCCCCGGTCGCCATGGCGACGGGGCGGGATGACGTCACCGACGTCATCGACGCCGGGACGTCATAGGGAATCCCGGGCCACCCCTCAGCGCTGCCTGGCCCTGATTGGCCAGGCTGCGCAAGGGGTCTGGAGGGGGGGGGAGGCGCGACGTTGCGTATAGCGGCGGATCGGCGGCGAGCAGCGGTGATCGGATGTTACAAGCAGCTAGCATAGTGCTAGCTGCTTGTAACTAAAAAAAAATGATGCAAATCGGCCCAGCGGGGCCTGAGAAATCCTCCTGCGCAGGTTACCCCGAACTGAGTTCGGGATAACCAGCAAGGAGGTTAAAGCAGAACTGAACTCAGAACTTCCTTTCTGCTCTAAGGGCTCTTTCACACCAGGACGTTGCGTTTGATGCGAGGTTATGGTCGCACGACGTGCCCCTAACGCAACGCATGTTACTTTTGAAGTGTGACGTTATATTGACCTGCATTATGCGTCTCTTGGTGCGCCGTTTTCGTTGCATACTGATCGAACGAAAACGGCGCATGTGTAACATTTAAAAAAAAAATCAAAAACATTACTGAGCATGTGCAAACAGTCCATTGTAGCTAATAACGCATATAACGCACAGCATGCAGCACTATCTAAATATTGCTACACGTTACACACAACGCAACGTGAGCACTATGAATGTCACACATACTTTGTGTTGCTGTGCGTTAGTCTGCGTTATTACTTTTTATAACGTGCAACTTTAACGTCGCACTGTGAAAGCAGCCTAAAAGATAAGCAACAGCATAATAACCTTTAAAGAAAAAAACATTTCTTTGTTACAGCTGAAACAAGTCCTGCAATAAATCTGTGGTGTGTCTACTTTTATGAAAGCAGACATAGGGTTAACATCCTGTGTTTACAAATTTGCTGGTCTGGGGTGACACACCTGACAGATCAAATTTCAGTTGTGATTAGTTACAGATGAGGGGGGATTAGACAGGCTAAACTCTCTAAATACATACAGGGTGCATTTCTCTAGGTTTTCCTTCTGTCTATGCAAGAGTTTCGGTCCACTTTAAAGGATACCCGAGGTGGCATGTGACATGATGAGATAGACATGTGTATGTACAGTGCCTAGCACACAAATAACTATACTGCCTTCCTTTTTTTCTTTCTTTGCCTGAAAGAGTTAAACATCAGGTATGTAAGTGGCGTACCTGCAGGTCGGATCCCCATGTGTTGCTGACCATCCAATACAAAGCTTCCCATTGGCTGTCCCTCTGGACTATACGCTGCTCCTTGGCTCACTGAAGGATCAAGAAGAAAACCTGATTGTGGTCAAACGTGGACACAGAGAAGAAAAAAGAAGAGAAGACATACCAAAATATCAGCAAAGGTTCCAGTTTCAGGACTGAAACACAAACTATAAACCAACAGCAACATGCAGAGGAAATGGTCCGTGGATGAATTTACTGTGAACAATTTACATGCAGAAGAAGATAGTCTGCACTATTATTAGGTAATGTGACTCAGCCTACAAGACAAACTGTACCACCATCAAACCATTTCATTCAAATATATTTAGTTTAGGTCTATCATGCTGGAATAAATTGTTAGATTGCCCATGTATATGGGAAACACATTATTTGTCACAGTTCTGAGATATCCGGCCAGTTTACAGGATGCCAGATATAAGTCATCAAGTCATACCAGAGTCATTCAAAAAGTTGGCTGACGGGGTTGGAAATGTGAGTACGTGTTGCAGCGCCGCTGCATGAGTTGGGCGCCAGGTGGTGGGGCTAGTTAAAATACTGGTAATGTACATTACCGATACTTTACTATGCATTTTCCCGGTACCTATTCTCACTTGAACCCTCCCCTCTTAGTGCCTAAACCTGACCCCGCACCTATTGCCCAACACAACCCCTCCTCCAAGCGCACTAACCCCCCCCCCCCACACACACACACGCCAAAATGATTGCTATTGTAGGCGATGGTCTACAAAACAGATGATCGGCTCCTCTGCCCCTTCCCCACCTAGTATCCAATGCCTACCAGTAACATGACTGCCTGGGCATCTGAATACCGATACTATCTACAGGCCTCTATTAGATGCCTGCCAATCGTCGCACCCAAATCACCAGCTTCAAGTAAATGGTCCTCCTCTGCTATTCAGCGCATCTATACCTGGATTTTACAGATTATATTGGTAGACAATGTCAGGTGGGTGGCTCTAGATGGATATCATTTCCAATACTCCTCTTTTAGTTGTATGTGTGTTCTGAATCATATGATTTATCTCTATTCCTGAGGACCCATATTCACTCTCCAGGGGAAAAAGGTATTCGAGTACAAGTACTCCTTCATGCTCTGGTAGTAGCCCCAGAGCAGGATCTTCCACCAGGCAACCTAGGTAGGTACTGGGGGCCTAGTGGGTGTCAAGGGCCCACCTGCAACCTTCTTTAACCTCTCTCCACTTCAGCTTACCAAACAGACCACAAGGGGGCCACAAATCAACTACCTTGCCTAGGGCCCCATTGCATCTTAATCCATCTCTGAGTAACCCCACCATAATAGTCTCAAGGTTTGGAATCTCCCACAGATACCACTTGCTGTTTTGGTGTCTAGTGATGTGTGACATTTCCTAAAGAGTGGGATGCCACTGCGGTGGCTGCCATTGCTCGGCCTGGATGCTTGTTCCAGATGTGAGACAACTGGAGGATTCACCTGGCAGCTGGATTTTTTGTAATAAACAAGTAAAGATGTCACTCAGCCTCCATATTCCTCCTTTTTCAGGTTTTCTTTCATTATTTTATGTTGGAAACTGTGGTAGTTAAAATGTTAAAAGCTAAATAGCAATTTGGAAATGATTCATTATAACCTCCACTCCGGCCCCAGCCATTTGTTTGCTGCAAGTTATAGTAGGAGAAACTCTTCCAAGAGAATTCTACAAACACCCCATCTCCCCACCCCTCTCCATTACCCCACATACATTCTCACTGCTCACACCTAAGAGAAAGCCTGTGCTATAATGCAAGGCCAGCCAGTTGTGTGTGAATAGGCAATGAATGAAAGCACACAATAGACTGCATATGGGAACCACTTCCTTATACTGCCAAGAGCTGTTAGATGGCATCGGGCAGAAGAAATGAGTCACTTAACCCTTCCATGGTGAAAGCACCTGCTCCAGCCACACAAGGGTTAAAACGTCTCTCAGTGGCCTGGTACTTTGCACCAATTAACGGTTTGTAAGGAGGAGGGGATGCAATTGTACTGAGAGCATGCTGGAAATCTCCAATTAGCACCAATTAGCTGCTCCCTATGGTGGGATGCTGGGACTTAAAGGGGGTGAGACTGCCCCCTCTTCTTGTCCCCACTGTCTCTCAGAATGTCTTGCTGTGGCATTTTATTTACTACCCATTGAATTCCCTCTCCCTGTTTCATAAACCTTTTGGCTGCTTAAAAGTTCCTAAAGTTTAACCAGTTGAAAGTCACAGCCAGGGAGATAGGAGGAAGTCTGCTTACCTGCTCGATTAGACTGGTCAATCATTGGCTGGACTATCCGTCTTCTGGCGTTGATAAACCTGAAACACAGAACAAGACATTCCTGTAATTACACACAAGAACATGTCTCACAGGAACTTTAAAGACATTTTTTTTTCAAGTGGACCTGTACATCCTGGGAAAACATAAAATGAAGGATAAGGTTGCATTCTCAACAGTCAAGCTTACCAAGCTACAGCACTGATGTAAAATGCTGCCTCTGTTGTTAGCCCTTGAGGCTGTCATTCTGCCCACATTTCTGGGTGACAGAAAGCCCCACACATGTCTGACTCTGACCTCTGCATCAATGCAGAAGCTGGAACTGGGTCAGGTGGGTGAGGTGTCCAGGCCAAGGTCACTGGAATCTCTGGACCATTCAGTGCAAGGGGCATCTTCTGATGCTGACAGAGAAAGGATTATACACCAGCAGTTCTATCGCTTGATAAAGAAGGTTACCTGGAAGTCGGCTCTACCTGAACATTCATTTTTTTACATACAAAAGTCAGGTGAACTTTCAGACAAAATGTGTATTTACTTCTAGTGTTGGAAATAAATTCTCTTGTAAACCATATATAATAATTTTAGCATTTGCCCTCAAAATAATGCTGAAATGTCTGTGCAAGTTTCTCTTAAAGAGACACTGAAGCGAAAAAAAAATTATGATATTATGATTTGTATGTGTAGTACAGCTAAGAAATAAAACATTAAGATCAGATACATCAGTCTAATTGTTTCCAGTACAGGAAGAGTTGAGAAACTCCAGTTGTTATTTCTATGCAAACAAGCCATTAAGCTCTCCGACTAAGTCGTGGAGAGGGCTGTTATCTGACTTTTATTATCTCAACTGTAAGTGAACTGTTTACTTTTTCTCTGCTAGAGGAGAGGTCATTACTTCACAGACTGCTCTGAAAGACTCATTTTGAATGCTGAGTGTTGTGTAATCTGCACATATTATAGAATGATGCAATGTTAGAAAAAACACTATATACCTGAAAATAAAAGTATGAGAATATTTTCTTTGCTGCTAATCTTCTAGTAATTATTCATAGTACACAACCAATTCACTATATCATATTTTTTTTTTCGCTTCAGTGTCTCTTTAAATGCTTATACAGATGAAAAAAATGTATACAGGTGAAACTCAAAAAATGTATACAGGTGAAACTCGAAAAATTAGAATATCGTGCAAAAGTCCATTTATTTTAGTACGGTGATTCAACTTATAAGGTGAATCTAATACATGAAATATAGACTCATTACATGCAAAGCGAGATATTTAAAGCCTTTATTTGTTTGATGATTATGGCTTGCAGCTTATAAAAACCCCAAAATCAAAACCTAAAATCATTAGAGTATTGTGAAAAGGTTCAATATTCTAGGCTTAGTGTCAGACTCTAATCAGCTAAATAATCCAAAACACCTGCAAAGGGTTGCTATTTCATATATTAGTTCTCGGGATATTCACATTTTTTGAGTTTCATCTGTAATATTTGAAACCTTGGGGACCTATTAATACAGTCAATTCGCTAATAAGCATCACTTTTTTTTGCTTAGCCATATTTAAAAAAAAATTGTTAAAGGAGAAATATATATTGTCTTTTCATTCATGCTCACCATTTCTCAACGTCTCATTATTTATGGGCTGTACTGCACCTATTATCACTACTACTGAACTTTTCTGGTTTTGTATATTTTTACTGAGAATTTCAAGGCAACCATAGTAAACAAAACAATATATTTTCTACTTTTTATGGTAAATGCTGCATAGCTCTTTAGGATATATACAGTACTTATTTTCTCTTCTTTATGGTATATATGGTATGTTTTTGCTCTCGTTAGGGTATCAGTATTTTTTGATTTTTTTCACTTTATGATACAAATATATATTAGAATTTCTGTTCTCTCTCATTAAAGTAGTGTTATGCTGGGAATACACGGTTCGTTTCTGGCTCCCGATCCTCCTCTCGATCGTTTTTTGCCGCTCGATTCTGCAGTTGACTCTCTTATCTTCTGCTCGTTTCTTTTCTTTTCTTTTTCCATTCACTTCTATCAGAAATCGAGTGGTGAAAGGATCGAAAGGGAGATCGAAAATGTCAGAAAAGATCTATCGAACCATCTAATGACCTCAAAAACGAACCGTGTATTTCCAGCATTAAGCAAGATTTCAAAAGTGAAAAGCAAAACATTAGTGATGAATGCACAGATCTGAGTTCTCTATAAATAAGCCCCTCATGGGAAACTCCCCGTGTGAATTTTGGTCTGCTCCACAGCCACCCCAGAATCACATGATTACTTTGTGTCACCTGATCTCTTCACATTTATAGATTGTGCTCTGTCTTTGCGCACATGCTTCCTCAGAAGTGAAAGGGTTAATAGGAAAAAAAATACCACTGATTCAAGGAGATTCTCACAAGACTTAATTTCGACTACTATCTACTAGTACCTATGTAAGAATTTGCATATTCAGTAGTAGTGCATTGTGGGTAACCACAGATGTTCACTTATAGCTGAATTATTGCAGATTTCCTTCTGTTTTAAGAAGGCAAATACACCAAGCTTTGCTTTTTTTAGTAGGAGGGCTTTTTGGTCCCTTCTATCCCCCTATACATTCCTAGTAGTTTGGGTCACCCTGAGCTGCTTGGTTACTCTATTTAAAATATTGAGTTATTGGGAAAATAAGGATGTCACAGTTACATGTAAATCCAGCGTAGAGTTCCTATAGACTGTTAGCTTATAAAAGAGAAGAATTCATACTACACTCAGGCGGATACTAAAAAACTGACAAAGGTAGCCCATAGCAACCGAATAGCCTGCTGCTCGCATGTCCCAGTCCAGAGCGGAGATGTTATTGAAGGCTATGAACGCCTCTTTCTTTTTGTTATTTTAAGAATCAGCATTGCGTTACAAATATTTAAACCATATTTGCTGGTCCTTGCTCAATCATTGCCGCAGCTTGCTAGCAGTCTCCTGTGCTGCGTTCTCTAACAATGTACATGAGATCCCAGTAAAGATGTTTCTGATTTTGTAGTAGGCCCCAGAAGCCCACCCTTTCAGATCTCCCCACCCAGTCCACCCTAAATGAGGTCCAGGGTTTTTGTTTTCATGTGGCTTCAGCAGGGTCAGCAGAGACATCCATTAAACTGTCTCATGTTTTATTGCCAGCCTTACAGAGGCTGTACGACCCCCTCCCCTTCTGCCCCGTACCCAGCACCTCCTGCTGACCCAAACTTTTAAATCCAGGGGTCATACAGAGGTTAGTGCCAACTTGGGTTGACTTCTGGTGTTGATTGGTAGCCCTAAGCAACGCACTGTTTTATAACTTTGGCACATTGTGCCGGCAATGAATATTCAAATATTAGCAAGTAACCACGACACTATCAGCAGTTAGAGTTAAGAAAAGCCACAGATTCACTTGTACTGCAGTGTTCTACTAAGCACTTCTGAAGGGCTACTAATGACAGCTTGTTATAGGGATGGACAAAATCCTGGAGGGTACATTGCTGTTTAAAGAGGAACTCCGCTGCCTCGAAACATCGGATTATGAATCAGTAGCAGCAAATAAAGACTTTGGAATTTACATGAGGTGACAGTCTATGTTTTTATGTCTACCTCTTGTTCTACTAACCTTATTTAGGGCTCAGGCACACTCTCGTGTTGCTCTCCGATGCAGGTGGCTGTGCAATTTATAGAAAGTCCCCATCATAGTGCAGACCCTACTCAACTACACTGAATGGGACAGAGCTGGGTTGTGCACAGAAATGTGTGCAGCAGTCAGAACGCACAGCACAATGGGCTTGATTCACTAAGACAAATAGCACGCCTTATCAAAGTTAACATGCCTTATCAGAGTAGCATAGCGAACTTATACCTGCTAATTGGCAATGACTAAAGCTCCACTCGTCCTGCCCTGAGCCCCTGTAGATTTGTAGCGCTCGTTATGCTACTCTGATAAGGCATGTTAACTGTGATAAGGTGTGCTAACTCTGATAAGGCACGCTATTTGTCTTAGTGAATCAAGCCCAATGTGCCTATCAGATAGTGCCATCTGTGCGATGTCTGATGTTCTTGCTTAGGATGATCAATATACCGGTAAGATACAAATCATTTCTCCTTGCATTCAGATTTCATGTGAATCATAAGCAGCTTGAAATTGGACCAATCAGAGTCATTTCATGTCAACTCTTATTGGCCCAAGTACAAGCTGCATAACTTTTGCATGAAATTGCAAGGAGAAATTACATCTCATTGATCATGCCCAGTCCTTGCATATCGCACACTCACACACCCTGCTGCAATCAGCTCAGCAGCATGACAGTGTGCTCAAGTCAGAGCAGGATCATCCACTAGGCAACCTAGGCAATTGCCTGAGGGCTAGTGGGTGTGAGGGGGCCCACCTGCCACCTTCTCTGACCTCTTTCTCCACTCCATCTTACCAAAAGGACCACAAGGGGGTGGCAACTCTATTACCTTGCCTAGGGCTCCATTACATCCTAATCCATCCTTGGCCCAAGCCCTTAGTGTACAGCGTGTTGGCATGTTATAGATTCAGGATAATAGCATCTACCCAGTTTACCCAGACACACAAAGCTGAACTTCTCTAGCAACTAATCCAATGGTAATTTGAATGTATTACATGTGGATGACATACCACATTATACTACTGGCAATACCTCTATAGTTTTCCCATATGAGTCTGGTTTAATTTAGAATATTATTTAATAATAATTTTAAGTGGTGATATTGCTAATTGCTTCAGTCTTAGTAAATGAGAGCAGTCCATGCATTAGATCCCTTGATTTACAACACAGCCTGTAATCCAATGTAAAGCAATAGTACACAGGTAGAATAACCTGTGTGTCTTCTCTATTTCTACATTACATAATAAGGCCCAAATCTGATCATTCCTGTCAGTGGTACTCAGTCATTCTGGGCCAATAATACTCCACTCTAGCCCTCCAGGCCTCCTGATGAGATAGCTACTGTTCCTGTTAGGACCCACTCACATGGTCTGGTTTACTGCATAGAAAACTATATTATATAAAACATATTGGCCCATATGCTATTGACTTTTTCTCCTGAGTTTATTCTTAGGTGAATGTGTCAATAGAATCGTGGTTGGGGTGTCTTGGCACCCTATGGAAAAAGATACAGGAGACAAAAAAGGGAGCCCAATAGTGCAGTATGTCAATAGTAGGTGTGTGGAGAAATCAATTGATTAAAAGGGCTACTCACAAAGGAGGGTTGCAAGGGGCAACCGACCACAGGAAGCAGGTGGAGACCATAAACCCGACTCCACTCGGGGTGGTCCTGGACGGACCTGGTTGCGGTCGCTCTCTTAGATGAAAAAGGATGGACAAAACATTAGCCGTGGTAAAACAACGGGTGTTCTGTCACCACCCCTCGGACAAACATGTACGGGGTATAACTATGCACAATAAGGGAAAGAGGCGCCCTGATTTGAATAAAAGCTCTCAGAGGCTCCCTATGCTACATGATTTCTGTCATTTGGCACTGTATTGGCCTGAGGAAGCGGGCTCAGACCCGCGAAACGCGTTGCCTGTGCTCAAATAAAAATCTTTTGTACGTTTACAGAGATTTCGTCATTGAGGTAAGATACCTCATTTTTTTTTTCGTTTTTAAACTGGTTTTAAAAGCTTTTATTCAAATCAGGGCGCCTCTTTCCCTTATTGTGTCAATAGAATGCCTTTTAAACCACCAGCAAGCAAGTATATACTCAAAATAAATTTGATAGTACTTTTTTCACATACTTTTTATTACTACCGTATTATAGTTGCAAAGTGCTGAAAAGTTATTTTAAAGTGAAGATGGAGAATTATCTCCAAGGAGAAAACTCAGGAGAAAAAGTTAATTGCATATGGGCCATAGATGTCAGAGAGGCTGTATACACTTCACTGTTGCTCCAAGATGCCCTCAAAAATCTTCTATGCTTTAGTTTAACTGCTATGCCAGTATGACTTCTACTAATGCTTACAGATTGGCACTATAAAGGAACATTAGAGAGGAGAACCTTACAAGGACACCAGCGCCATTCATGGATAGTGGAGAAATCTTGCAGTCTCAGTCCTACTAACCTACCTTAAAGAGGAACTCCAGTGAAAATAATGTAGTAAAAAAAGTGCTTCATTTTTTACCATAATTATGTATAAATGATTTAGTCAGTGTTTGCTCATTGTAAAATCTTTCCTCTCCCAGATTCACATTCTGACATTTATTACATGGTGACATTGTTACTGTGGGCAGGTTATTTAGCTGTTTCTAGCTGCTCTGTCTGTTAGACAGCTAATAACAGCTATTTCCTGTCTCTGAACATTGTTACATTGTGGCAGTTTGCCAGCAGTACCGCGGTATTCAGAGCCTCTTGTGGGAGGGGTTTCAGCACAAAATCAGTCACACAGCGCCCCCTGATGGTCTGTTTGTGAAAATCATTGTCTTTCTCATGTAAAATGGGGTATCAGCTACTGATTGGGAAAAAGTTCAATTCTTGGTTGGAGTTTCTCTTTAACACCCTACCTGACTGCTGACTGCTGTCTGTTGGCTAGTTGTCATTTTGCATTATTTGTAATTGTTGGTAGCCAGTGAAGCTTCGGACCTATAGAGACTATGACTAATACAGGCCTTTCCATGAACATCATTGGAGATAAAGTAATACAACACTGAAGCTGCTTGTTATCCAATCACTGATTGATGTTGAATTAGGGGGTCGGAGTCTTGATTGTTGAACAAAGGGGTCCATTAGGAATGTGTGGGAGAAGAGCATGACAGATTTATCAGCTGTTAGGCAGTGAAGGGTTAAGGGCGCCCAGGGCAGTGCATAAACCTGGACCCAGGGGGCTGGCATGCACCATTTCTGTTTACCAAGAGGGGTGTGAGGGGAGCTGGGTGTGTATCCTTTATACTGACATGTGTTTGGCATTAAGCGCATAGGGGACTTTCCCTCCACCCCCTCCCTAAATGTAGGTAGTAATGGTCCCCTATTTGACAAGGACATGCAGAGCCATAAGTCACAGGGCCGTTAAGGCTGGATTTAATTTAGATGGTAATCCCAGAATGAGTGCCTGCAATTTTTCATGTTACCTTAACTGGTAATTGTTGCCATTAATCCTCTGTGTTTCGAGTTAAACAAATAACAGGTACTAGTATAAAGCAGACCCCCTTATACCATGCTCCACACCTCCTTTGCATTAAAACATGGCTGACCTTCCAAAGATCGAAGTGTCTATATGAAAGTAGGAAATAACTTTACTTTCAATAAACATTCTTCTAGTGCACAATTGCCCTGTCTGGGGAATGAGAAGCTACAGGTGAAAAGGCTGCATACTAATGCTGCACAGAGAGTGTGCAGAAAGTGCAGTAACCCATAGCAACCATATGTCATACTACACATGCATCAGTGACATCATGGTTTCTTGGTTTCTGCTGATTATGGTATTTGTTATCTCTGAATTATGGAATAAGTTAGATGCAGATGAAGGAGAATTTGCTTAATTCAATGTTAGATATGTTCACAAAAGTGATGTTCTTACCCTAGGAAAGTGCAGATTACCTCATGCTAATAACCACGCCCAAGTCAGGAAATTCTTCTAAAACATTTGCGCACCTGCCTGGAAACTGTGCGCAAACTAAGAAATGAAACTGATATTTCTACTATCTGCATTGTAGATATGTAGCCAGCTTCCATTTATCCCCCAACAAAGACCCTCTGAGGCCTGCAAACCATTAGGGATCCCCACCCCCAACACACCTCCAGCTCGGCACTCAGGCCTGTCTTCAAACAAGTCATTAAATGAAGGGTTGAAGGTTCAAACAAGGGTCATTTCTTTGGATACTACACAGAAATGTTTAGTAAACTGGGAGCTCTCCACTGATTGCCCTCCACCATATGTGCTTGTGCTGTAGGAAGGGGCCAACCCTGCCGATGTCACGCAGCTCTCCGGTTACCATGCTCTGCTGTTCTGGGCTCCCCTCTATTAGGCCAGCTCTGGGCAGATAAGGCAGTATGAATCTACTGTTCTGCTAGGCATGATTAGTAGAACCTGTGTCCTGTTTGCTGGTTTGAAGAAGGTCTTATGTGAATTATTTACATTTCAGATATGCCTTTTGACTGTAGTATTTCCTTTTGTGAAAGGAGGAACCTGTTGGAGTACTGTGATGGGGCCTTTAGCCAGATTCATAAGGAAACTCATCAATGGATTGGTTGAGCAGCCAATGTAAAAATAGGCTCATACTCAACTGATCATGTAATTTTATTTAACTGAGAAGTGAAACTTGTTCTAATCTAAAGCTTGGTATAGGCATTTAACTTGTGTCACCCAGAGCAACTGAATTGGTAGACAGTGTGGTATCTGAAGAGGCATTCCTCATCTTTTATACTCAACCCTGCTTGTGGAAATAGCAATCGGCTGCTGTATATTTTTTCATATGGTTGATAATGTATTCCTCTACAGCCAGGGTCCTCCTACTATTTTCCGCCTCCCCTCTCCTATCAAGTGCAGTGTATATGTTTACATGAATCCCTCCACTGGCTTCCTATCCAGTCCAGAATCAGATTCAAGATATTGTGTCGGACCTACAAATCCGTCCACAAAACCTGTCCAACCTACATTTCTGATCTTACTCAGAGGTACACACCTAGCCGCTCACTCCGCTCCTCCAATGAACTTCGCCTGACCGTTCCCCGCATCACCCAGTCCCATGCACGCCTCCAGGACTTCTCAAGAGCTGCTCCAACACTATGGAACTCCCTACCTCCACCCATTAGGGCAGCCCCCTCCTTCAACACCTTCAAGAAGGCCCTCAAAACTCACCCTTTCACTCTGACCTACCACCCCTCATAATTTCTCTAAACCCATAGCTGAACTCTGGTCCCCTACCTCTCATGTCCCTACCTCTCCCTCTAGATTGTAAGCCTTTGGGCAGGGTTCTCCTCCTTTTGTGTCCTACCTGATCATGCACCTCCATTACTGTGCACCCATGCTATGCATTTGAGTGAACCTAACTTGCCTAATCTCCATGCTCCCCTCCAGTGACTGACTAAGCATTACCTTGTACTCATACTGTGCTGTGTGATCTGCTTTTCTTGTATTCCTGTATTGTCATATTGCTGAATGTCACCCCTAAATATTGTCTGTAACCTACATTAATGTCCAGCGCTGCGTAATATGTTGGCGCTTTATAAATACAATAAATAATAATGAGAATTGCTGGCTCACGTTCCATAATGAGCCTGTCATTAATGGCCTGTTATTAAATCAAACCTGAAGCGAAAATAAACTCATGAGAGAATGAAAAATATGTGTAGTACAGCTAAGAAATAGAGTATTAGTAGCAAATAAAAGTCTCATATTGTTTTCCAGTACAGGAAGAGTTAAAAAAAACTTCAGTTGTTATCTCTACAAAAGAGCTTCTCTGAGCTCTTCAACCCACTGGGTCTGATACAGTCCTGTTTTATGCAGCACTTTAACAGCAAAGAAACAGTGAGAGGCAGCTTGAGGTTTTACTGCAGGAAAGTTCAAAGGGTCATTATTTCTGATTTGTTTTATAGTTTAAAAGGCAGAGTGTGGTTTCTAAACTGCAAATATGACAGAATAATGCATTGTTATAAAAAAAAAAGCTACATAACTGAAAATAAAAATATGAGATTCTCTTCTTTGCTACTATTGTTCTATTCCTTATTCATACTGCACATAAAATTCATTTTATCATATTTTTTTTGTTTGCTGCAGGTTTGCTTTAATCTGTATACATATCTTACAGATATATGCATCGGATCGCATTATGAAACTACTAGTTACCTGGCTGCTCGGCCAATCCACCGGCTAAGTGAGTCACTAACATCCAATTTATATATTTTTCATTAGGACAGGGTCAGCAATGGCCGGCTTCAGTTTCTCTTAGCAAACTTTACTGTATTATTATTATAATTATTAACTAGGGGGTGCAGGTGATAGTGGAGTGGATTAAAGGTCCAAGCAGAAACAAAAATTTAAATATGAAATATGAAGCTTACATCTATGGTTGTCTACATCGCTCAGTGTCTTTTCTGGCTTGTTAAAATCTAAATGATAAGTTCATCAAAGTTTTCCCAATGTCTCCACTGTTACTTGCTTCAGACTTCAGTAATTATAATGGCTTCTATACTTAAAGGATACCCCAACTGAAATGTGACATAATGAGATAGACATGTGTATGTACAGTGCCTAGCACACAGATAACTATGCTGTGTTCCTTTTTTATTTTTTCTGCCTGAAAGAGTTAAATATAAGGTATGCAAGTGGCTGACTCAGTCCTGACTCAGACAGGAAGTAACTACAGTGTGACCCTCACTGATAAGAAATTCCAACTATAAAACACTTTCCTAGTAGAAAATGGCTTCTGAGAGCAAGAAAGAGGTAAAAAAAAGGGCAATTTCTTATCAGTTAGGGCCACACTGTCTGAGTCAGGACTGAGTCAGGACTGAGTCAGCCACTTGCATACCTGATATTTAACTCTTTCAGGCAGAGAAAGAAAAAAAGGAACATAGCATAGTTATCTGTGTGCTAGGCACTGTACATACACATGTCTATCTCATTATGTCACATTTCAGTTGGGGTATCCTTTAATACAATGGTGTCAGATCTGCTGCTGTTACATCCCAAAGCATCATGGGAACTAAGAATCTAAAGTGCAGTGGATGGTTCCTCATGAGCCAAAGCTCAGCAGCTCCACTGAACGGATGCGCATTATGCAGCAGGCCTTATAAAGGTGCCTGTTGGCTCCAAACCCAATGCCTTCTTCTAGATGGCATCATTTGAGAGAAGAACTGTGTCCATGGGAACTGACATGAACTGCAACAGGTTAGGGACCTCTGATGGCAGATAAAGCTTTGCTTCCACTAAGGCTTTATAGCCTAGCTTTGCTGTCTAGAAACTCCAGTGATAATGAGTCTAGTTATATAATGAAGGCTGGCTACAGAGTGTATGATTGTAATTATAGATATTAAGGACATAAAACTTTGGGATTCACCCACCGAACAAGATGAAGGCATTTCCTCACAGTTACAACACAAATAATGGGTCTTTCCTTTTCCCCATTGTACAGTTCCCCTTCACTAAAAATCTAGCAACAGTTATCACCAGGCCTATGTTGAGAACAGGCTTGTCTGTGTGATAATGTAAGATAGAGCTGCACTGCTGTCCATCAGACAAGCATCCGATTCCCCGCAATGACTGGAAGTCAGGCTGGAAATGGCTGTAGCAGCAGCGTACTGCAGGAGTGGCCTATACTTTCCAGAAAAGCAAATGCACACATGTAGTCCAAATCCATTTGTTATGGGAACAATTGCTTCTCATTGCATTTACATGGAAATGGTATCAATTAACAAGTTTGTTTTCTTTACCTTCAATCTCATATGATGTAATCTTTAGGCTGAACAAAGTGAATTATTTTTTAGCCTGATTCATTAACCCGTTCCTGGCTTCCCTGCAACCCTCTCCATTCATCCTCTCCATTACAGAGAGGCCCTTTATAGCACAGTTTTATGTATTAGCTTGTCAGGACCCCAAAGTCATAGCATGTTCCTAGATGTGTACACTGGACACCTGGCATTACAGAAATATGAAGGGTGCACGGCCTTTACTGATCAATGTTTAATCAAAACTATCAGGGATTTAATAAGAAGCTCATAATTTTTCATCGATTTTTGTTGGATGCCACATTTTTTTCTAATCAACATCTATTCTGTTAGGGCCGGTTCACACGGACGCTTGGCAGCGTTTACTGGCAAGCATTCGGGACTCGTCGGCTAAACACTCCCATTCAAGTGAATGGGAGCATTTAGCATCACGTGGTTACCGTCAATTACCGTCGATTGCGCAAACGCGGTGTTCCGATCCTGATATAACGTGTCGCTTCGGCCGGCCCTAGAAGCAACATCCAGGGCAAGCTAGCCGCCGCAGCTTCATGTCCCCTTGTGGGGACGAGAAACGCTGATCGCAACGGGAAGCCGATGATCGCTGTAACGCTGCCCCCGAATGAGACGTCACAGGACGACATGGCTTCCCAGCCGCCTCAAAGCCGTCTGTCGTCCGTGTGAACCAAAAAAGAAAAATGTAATCGACTATGATGGGAATTAGATTCTAAGCCCCTCTGAGAGACAGTTAAAGAGAAACCGGGACCAAGAATTGAACTTCATCCCAATCAGTAGCTGATACCCCCTTTTACATGAGAAATCTCTTCCTTTTCACAAATGGATTATTAGGGGGCTCTGTATGGCTGATATTGTGGTGAAACCCCTCCCACAAGAAACTTTGAGGACCATGGTCCTGGCAGTTTCCTGTCTGTGAACCTTGTTGCATTGTGGGAAATAACTGTTTACAACTGCCAAAAAAGCAAACAGCAGCTACTTCACCTGCCAGCAGTAAAAATGTCACCATGTGATACATGTCAGAATGTAAATCAGGGATTTAAAGATTTTATAATGGGAAACACTGACTAAATCATTTATACAAAATTATTGTAAAAATGAAGCACTTTTTTTTATTACATTATTTTCACTGGAGTTCCCTTTTTAAGGTGGCCGTTAAAACGGACCTGAACTCTGAACGTCCTCTCTGCTCTAAAAGATAAGCAATAGCATGATAACCTTGAAAGAAAAACATTTCTTTGTTAGAGCTAATACAAATCCTGCAATTAATCTGCAGTGTGTCTACTTCCTGCTTTCATGGAAGTAAACATGAGTTAACACCCAGTGTTTACCAATTAGCTGCTCTCCCGTAGCAGACAGCTGAGAGATCAAATCACAGTTGTGATTAGTCAAAGATGAGGAGGAATTAGATTAAACTCTCTAAATACATACAGGGTGCATTTCTATATGTCTTCCTTCTGTCCTGTGCAAGAGTTCAGGTTCACTTTAATTGTACGATCTCCCAAACAATCATCTGTATGATCAATTGGATTGGGTATCATTAATGGAATAATCACACAATAATAATAATAATGAATAAATATATCGGGTATCTTTACAACTGCTGACCCAGAAGGAACATGAAGATCAGCAGATTTGACTTGACAGGCTGCATACTTGTGCCACGTGAGGATGGCAAAAGATCAGCACAACAACCAATAATACGGCATTTTATGGAAGAGCATATCAGTGGCAACCTCCGTTACTTCCCGTTGGGTATTGGAGTTAAAAAGCTGAGGAACAAGCAAATGTCCAAGTAGATTAATAATAATAAAGCCACTTTGTCACTGGAATGAAGTGCGGGAGTGATGGAGGTGAGAATAACAACGTGAAGGGACAGCTGGCACACAGGTTCAGCAATAAATACACCTGCATGAATCCATCCTTGACTTAATGTAACTGCTACAGGGCGCATCTACCCAGGTGGCATGAGGAAGGCAGATGGACGTGAGCCTGAGTTTGCTGTGGGTTTTGCATAAGCTGTGTATGCCCGCTGACAAGGCGATAGCAAGCCCAGGCCCCATCACCTTCCATGTTTGCATAGCAACCGGATTTGCATACAACTGGCCTTTTCATTGCAGTTAACAACTCTCTCAATGAAAGTAAATGTCATATTATTGGCACAAATATATGTCCAGTATAAGTCACAGCATACCTGGTGAGACTTTCCATATCCATCATACAAACAGAAAATGATGATCAGTAGTCAAGAGGGTAGTTTTAATTATAAGCAGCTCATCAAATGCCTAATTATACATATAAGGCTGCTGGACACAGCGGAGTTCCATCTACATAAATCACCTATACAAGTCATGGAGCTCCAAAGCAGATTCTATTATACGTTGTGTTTCACATATTTATGTGTGACGGACACTTTCCACATTGCTGTATAGAGAGACTTAACCAGTTCTACCATATTCAGAGATGGATCATCCACAAGGCAAACCTAGGCTGTTGCCTAGGGCCCAGAGAGAGAGCGTCTAGAGGTGGATGCTAGCCCCCACCAAATATTATTTAAAAAAGGAAGCTCATCATCCGTAGCGGCAAAAACTGCTATGTTGCCTAGAGCCTCATTTCATCTTAATCCTTTTCTGACCATTTTGCAGTTTAATGCAGGGCTGTCGTTTGAACGCATATACATAGTGAGACAGGGTATGTTTCAGTGCCCCTTTTAGAGGCTAGGATCACACTAGGCAGAAATGCTAGCAGTTTTGGAAACGCACAACTTGCTGTAACATATTCAAAAACACATGTAAAATGCACATAATATATATCAATAGAGATGCAGAGGAATGCATTTTTACATGCGTTTTTGGTGCATTTTTTAATTATTTATTTTTCTTAAATATGATACTGTATTTTATTCCATTGATTTGAGAAAATACCAAATATGCAAACATGCCGAAAACACACGAAAAGCTGATTGCAATCCCAAATGCATGCAAAAATGCACCAAAAATTTAAAAAACACACAGTGCAGAAAACTCATGGTTTTCCGCACTGCCTAGTGTGCCCCCACCAGGCTTTTAGTATAAATGCCAACCAAAATGATAAACTGTGATCAGTTCTGGTGACAATTTCCTTTCAGTTGTAGAGATGAGCTGCTTGGCCCTATGCTGAGTCTTCATTATTTTTTTTTTTTTTGGGGGGGGGGGGGGTCTTTCTCCATCTCACTACTTTAACTAAAGGAAACATTGCTGCATGCTTGTTCCGGGGCAGTGAATCAAATGAATGGGAACACACAAAGCTAGGCAGAAGGCATGTTCGCTAGTAAGTCAGCAGTGGCAGCCTCCTTCTCATAATGCCTCTTTTCCTCCTCTGAAATGCAAAAAGGCAGATGTAGAAGCACTGCAAAAACCAAATACATATTTTGCACATATCCTTTGAAATGTGTGGATGTTTTATCTTAACTGATAACCCTGAATTTGGAGTTCTTTAAAGTGAACCTAAAGTCTGCCCAAAAAATTGAGATTAACTCACCTGGGGCTTCCCTCAGCCCCCTGCAGCCGATCGGTGCCCTCGCAGCTCCGCTCTGATGGTCCAGGACCCGCCGGCGAACACTTCCGGTTTGGCCGTCACCGGCCGACAGGCATGGGAACACGAGTGATTCTTCGCGTTCCCAGCCTGTATATCGCCCCCTATGCTGCTCTTGCGGCCTTCCGGCTAAACCGGAAGTGTTCGCCGGCGGGTCCTGGACCATCGGAGCGGAGCTGCGAGGGCACCGATCGGCTGCAGGGGGCTGAGGGAAGCCCCAGGTGAGTTAATCTCATTTTTTTGGGCAGACTTTAGGTTCACTTTAAGATCAATAGACTTTAGCACCTGATGCACAGTAAGGGCCCATTCACACTGGGGCGCTTTGCAGGTATTTTCCAGCGCTTTGCCTGGCAATAAGCAAAGCGCTGTGTACAATGTATCCCTAATGGGATCATTCACACTGCAGTGCTTGCAATTTGCAATTGCAATGCGGTTCTCAGTTCATCAAAATCGAAAAAGTGCATGTACAATCGCAGAAAAATCACAGTCACAATTGTTTTCCAAACACAAGTGTCAACGGGCCCTAAAAGCTTAAAAATGCAGCTATATTTAAGCTTTGCCTACAAATATTGGTGTATGAGTTATGTCATTCAAATGTATAATTACAATATAGACAAAAAATGATTGACTACTTTCTGAATTGTAACCTACTTTTGCTAATATTTGCTTCTTAAAACAGAAGATAATGACATGTGATCATCTCCCCTTGTAAGAGGTGCAACACCCATAACCAATCACATCAAGGCTGTGGGAGGAGCCATGTAAATCAACCCTCTGTGAAGCAGACGCCCTGGTTGCAGGCTATAGCCCAGATGTAGCTGTACATTCACTGTACTGTACATTATTAGAGTCCCCAGACTCCAACTAAAAACCTTTGGAGCCAGAGCTCTCTGTCATGCTGCTCCTACCCTGTGGAATGCCTTGCCAAACTTAATCAAGACAGCTCCAACCCTGGGCAGGTTGAAATCAGAATTGAAAAGCCACCTGCTAGTATGGCATTTATGATCACATAACATTTTCCCCTGTACACATCACTATGTACTGATCTGAGACAAGCTTATGCGCTTTGGGTCCTATGGGAGTAAAGCACTTTATAAATGTTTTGTTATTGTTGTATTATATTCTTTATTAGAATCAGAATCATTTTTATTTCGCCAAGCACGACTGGGTCGTGCCCGGAATTGGACTTGGCATACAGGGCTGAGAAAACACAAAACACAAAATAAATGTTATACAAACACAATACAATACGAATATAGTTCCGAACTCAATTGCTCTACTGCTATAAAATGTTTTAACTTTGGACTGCCGTAAATCATCATCCTGGATGATTCCGCATTCTCATCCCCAGGTTTCCTACATATTGCGTAAGGTGCATCAATGTAATCGGGTTCTGACCAAACCTGATTGTGAGGGAGGATTAACAGCGTGTGTAGGGAGTTTTTGAAGAGAGTTTAGAGACTGCAGAGGGGAAGAAGCAGTTCCTGTGCCTTGAGGTCCTGGTGGCAATGGACCTGAACCTCCGGCCTGAACGGAGTCGGCTGAAAAAGCGGTAACCTGGATGAGAGGGATCGCTAGTAATCCTCAGTGCTCTGGAGCGCAGTCTGGAATTGTAGAGGAGGTCCAGAGGGGGGAGTAGTTTCCCGATTATCCTCTCCGCTGATCCTATCACCCTCTGTAGTTTATGTCTGTCGCTGGCGGAGGAACCAGCGTACCAGACCAGGATGGAGGAACAGAGTACGGATTTGATTGTGGTGGAATAGAAACTCGTCAGGAGTTTGTGGGACATACCAAACTTCTTCAATTGGCGGACGAAAAACAGCCTCTGCTGGGCCTTTCTTTGTGTGGATATGGTGTTGGATTTCCAGGTTAAGTCCTTGGAGATGGTCGTGTCCAAGAGACGTGCACAGGGGACTATTTCCACTTCCAAGCCGTCAATGCAGATTGGGGGTGGGGGGAGCGTGTTTCCTAAAGTCAACAATCACCTCAACGGTTTTTGCAGTGTTGAGGACCAGGCCATTTTCCCGGCACCAGAGGCAGATTCTCTCAACCTGGTGGCGGTACTCCTGCTCTTCATTTTTGGTAATGAGGCCCACTATGGTGGTGTCGTCAGCGAACTTGATCACTTGAACAGCGTCTGACGTGGATCTGCAGTTGTTCGTGTACAGGGAGAATAAGAGATGCGACAGTACACATCCCTGAGGGGCCCCTGTGTTGGTGATCCTTGGTTTTGAGAGGATAGGGCCTAGCTTGACAGCCTGGGATCTGTTACTGAGGAAGTCCGTGATCCACAGGCGCAGGGTTGGATGGACCTCTAGCGTGGCCAGGTTCTCCTGAAGTATATGGGGGCTGATGGTATTGAACGCCGAACTAAAGTCGAGTAGGAGGATCCTGGCGTATGAGTCCGGTTTGTCTAAGTGGTCGTTGACAAGCTCCAGGCAGATGTTTATGGTGTCATCCGTGGACCTGTTTGTTCTGTAGGCAAACTGGAACGGATCCATCAGTGGTTCCGTGTAAGCTTTTAGGAGGGGCAAAACCGCTCTTTCAAAGGTTTTCATAATGACAGAAGTGAGAGCCATGGGCCTAAAATTATTGAGGTCAGAGACGCCCTGTTTTTTGGGGACAGGGATGATCGTTGACCTCTTGAAACACCCTGGAACTTTGCCTACGATTTGGTGAAGATGGAGTGCTTATACACTGATACTTTTCCTGTTTGGGTGGATCTCCTCACTGTATGATCTGTTTTATGAAATAGTGATTAGTTTTAGGAACAGTAGGATTATTTGTAAGAACTGCAGCAATTTGTTATGTATTTTACATGAAATTTGAAATAAACCCATGGTGGTATCCTATATAATTATAGTCAAGTATCCCTGTGTCATTATGTCCGAGTGTTCCTGCTTCCAGACTTGACAGTTTGCTGTCTGAGAACCTCATTGCATTGTGGGAAATAACAGCTTTTTCCAACTGCCAAGCAAGCAACATCTCCCTGTGTGCATATACTTCGGACAGTGATGGGAGACGGGTGAGCAGGACGCATTGGTATGCACATTGCCGGGGTTTAGCGGCCGTGGCCTAGCTCCCGTTTTTTTAACGGGTGGGCCTTTTTACTAGTTACTGTAAAATCTAATGATATAGTTCTATTGATATGGTCTGCCATTAATCATAGGGATCACATGTATCTGGGTACTAGGTGTGAGCCAAACAAGAGTGTGTTCCTGTTTGATGGACAGAGCAAAAAGTGCCCATGGAAAGGCAGCAATTACAGAGAGCAGGCTTTGAAGACATGAAGGTGAGTGTGCATGTCCTTTGCCTTTCTAGCTCTGATTAGCTCTGAGGAAGATATTTTCTAGGTCTCTGGGAGAAATCTCAGGGCCAGATGTTACCTGTCCATCAAGTAGCTGAAGTGGACAAGTAGGCTGGAAGGGAGCATGTCAGCGCTTTGATCTGGGATAGAGAAATGGCTGATTTATGGAGTGGAACTCTGTTCATCCGTTCTGTTTTACTTTCTGTCCTAAGGCAGAACCACATATTGCAGGGAGAAGGGAAGAGAGAGGTAGGGAAAATGCACCGTTCTTTACAACATCAACAAGCTCTGACAACTGAAACAGGGTTTTTCTTGGCCTTAACAAAGCTCGCAGGCATATCCTTTGATGCTCCTGTTTTCCCCCTTGTGCTTGCGTTCGCTCTCTCTCTGTTCAACATGCTACTTGCTGTTTAATTCAGCTCCAGTAAATGGAATGGACTGTGGCCAGTATGCCTGGGGCATCAACACACCTGTGTGTTCAGGATGTCAGTGCACATGGGAGTGTGCCAGCTACAGCCAGGTCAGCACTGGCTCTACCTGCACAGCCTGCCATCAAACAGCAGCACCATCTCCAGCTGGGATGTCACTGCTTTCCTCTGAAGCTAGGTTTCTCTTTTAGGGTTTATAAGTTAAAAGCGTCGTCTTTTTCAGAATCCATATATCTTCTAGGAAAACTGTTGTTTCTCTGTTTTCTAAAGCTACCCAAATGCAGAAGTATGTGTCCACACAATGCCCTCATCACTGAATGTAACCTTCACATGTGTTTTAGTGCTGATAAAAAAATCAGAGTACATAGAGGCAGTGCCTGGGGCCTAGTGGGTTTCAGGGGGTCCGACTCCCACTTTCTCTGTCCCGTCAGATTGCCAAAATGGCCATCAGAATGAGTTAAAGCTACTACCTTGCTTAGGGCCCCAATACATCTTAATCAGTCATTAACTGCATACATGTGGGGACACACTCTGGGGCTTAGACACGCTATAAGCGATTGATCAGGGCTTTCTGAGCGCTTTTTAAAAATTGCTCCCATTCACTTGCACTAAAATTGCGGTAAAAATCGCCACGATCATGGAAAACTGCGGACACGTAAAAACAGCAATTTTTGTGCAATTTTACTGCGATTGTAACGCAAGATTGGAGCGGTTTTTAAAAAGCGCTCAGAAAGCAAATGCTTATAGTGTGTCTGAGTCCTCACTGCTGATGGTGTCCCAGCAGTATGTTTAGGGGTGTGGGAACAGACTAAACAGAAAGCTCATGGCGAACCAGAACTCATTGGAGTGTGTAAGGTGCTACAATGGTACAAAAAGCCCCCCTGGAAGATCCAAAGGAATCCCAAACAAACAGGGTAAGGACAAGAGTGTCACTACAGCCACAGCAGAATATGCAACTGCTATGACTTCCAGTATAGCAGGAAAAAACAAAAGGTTTAATGATTCTGCTTCTGGGTGCCCTTGTCTATAGTTACACTCCTGATACAGGGACCATTCTAGTAGGAACTAAGAACACAAAGTGGACCTGAACTCTTGAACAGGACAGAAGGAAAACAGAGAGAAATTCACCCTGAATGTATTTAGAGAGTTTAGCCTGTCAAATTCGCCCTTATCTGTGACTAATCACAACTGTCATTTGACCTCTCAGCTGTGGCAGCTGGCTGCCTCGGCAGAGCAGCTAATTTGTAAACACATGATGTTAACCCTATGGGCTTGATAACTCAGTTATCGCGTGTATAGGCTTTGCTTGTGCTAACTCAAGTGTTAAGGCTTTGCACGTGCAAACTTGGGTGCTAAGTAGTTTGCACGTGCAAATCGGCTTTTCACTGCCGTGCTAACACTTAGCACCCTTTAGTGAATCGAGCCCTATGTCTCCTTCCATGAAAGCAGGAAGTAGACATACTGCAGATTTATTGCAGGATTTGTATCAGCTGTAACAAAGAAAGGGTTTTCTTTTCTTTAAAGGTTATTATGCTGTTGCTTAACTTTTAGAGCAGAGAGGAAGTTCTGAGTTCAGGTCCGCTTTAAGCAAATACCTTTGTGTTCTGTAATCAGCAAACACCAATAGGCATGAAGTAACTAATCCGAGTTTAGTGATGTCATGTTTGAGCAGCATGTAGCAGCAGCAGCACCAGCCCCATCTCATAAACCACAACAAGCTTACCCAAGTATGACAAATGCTTGATTAAAGCAAATGTCCTCCAGTAATTTTCACACACGCTCACGTATATGAATGAAACCCAGCTAATGGCTGGTGTGCGATCACTTCACAAAACCTGAGTGGGGAAAAGCCTTTCTCAAGCCTTGTAGAGCCAGCACATGTAAGGATACCACATTCAGCATCCTCACTTCTTCAGCACACAAAACAGAAGCAGCGAAGGTGATAGCGCTTCTCTGGCCATTAACCTCCATTACACTCACAATTGCTGTGCCAGTCCTATGCAGCAAATAGTAATTTTCCCTGGGAGCAATGTGTATTGCTGTAATTATAGAGAGGATTGCTCTCCCTGCCTGGAGTCAATAAGACCCATTTCAGTAAAGACGGGATTTCCATGGAGCTTCCTCAGGTGCTTAGCTGTGTGCTGGTGTCAGCTGTACTCCTATAGATTGAACACTTTGCAGCCAGTATAGATACACAGAATAGGATGGAATAGCTGGCTTCACCACAGGTCACCATCACCACTGATGGAGGAGGGCCACACTAATTATGTGTATGGCGTGTGGTAAACAGATGATGAGGCCTGGAGGTAGAGGACCACTTCTGTCCACATTGCCTGGAAGAGGCAAATAGGATGCACAATATTCTACCATCATAGTAGCTGGCCATGCAAAGACTGTAATGCCTTCAAATATGGAGCAGGTAGCTGAAGGACACAGCTATCATAACTGTTGTCAGATATGGGAAATGTTCATATATCTTCTCCCTGCACCAAAATGTAATACAGTCCCTGCACCATGTGAAAATGTTCGGACCATAACACATTGAGCTGCTCTGCACCATCTGATGCCTATGCACACCTCACCCTCCCATGCTACATTCCCCTCCTAATGCCTAGCCCTAACCTCCTCCTCAACCATTACCTGTCCTTGGTGCCTAATCCTAACCTCTCAATGTTAAACCCTGTCTGACACCTAACTCCCCAATGTTAACTCCTTTCTGATGCTAATCACTACCCCCCACCCCCATGTTAAGCCCTTGCTGATTTCTTAGCCGTACTGTCCCCTAATGTTAGGCCCCTGCAGATGCCCCCTGACCTAAGTTCCTTCTGATGAGTAAATCTATCCTCCTCCCAACATTACACCTTCTCTCATCCCCTTAGGTATGGAATCCCAGTACCTACCAATCATCCTCAGCAGGTGCTTACCAGTAGCAGTGTTATCAGAAACTCAAAGTACCTTATACCATAAGTTTGGGTGTACATAGAGCCAATTCTAGTTACAACGGGGCCCCCTGACAGACTCCCCTCTGAACTGACATTGGGGCTTCCTTTATTGATGTCACAGGGGCCCCTACAATGTATTCAGCAGAGTAGAGACTCACCTGTCCCAGCTGGATCAATCCTCCATTGGTCCAGTCTTCATCATCGCAGGGGCGACTCTCCTCCTTGACCTGGCACGTTATTACTCCATATGCCACCGGGTCACTGAGAAGATGTGGCCAATGGTTATGAAGGCGGGAACACACTGATCCAGGGACTAAGGAAGAAGTGCACCAGTCTGGACATATACGTTGCAACACTGCTGCAAACTTTGCAGTTGCCCATCGTGACAAACAATAAAGCTGGAGGAGACCTTGGGGGAGGGGGGGGAGGGGCTTTGAGGCAACTGCCCAGTTTCCCCCCAACAGAAGCACCAGCCCTGGGTGTACAGTATCCATGCTTATTGAGAGGGTGCTCAGAAACAGTCTGCCTCCCTTTTCCATACCAAAGCCTTTTTAAATGCAAATTCCCCTGTGATACTTGAGCCACAGTTCTCTTCACTGCTCAGATCCTTTGAGAACTGAATTTTCTATATCATATTTTGTACTGTTCTGCATCTGCTTTTTCATTATCTTTTTTCCTAGTATGATGAACTTTGGGTCAAATATTTATAGTTTACTCCTTCAGGATTTCAACCTGTTCATTTAATCATCCCAAGGTTTAAAGTCGAATTAAGTTAAAAAAACAGACAGCACAACAACCTGATATCTCCAAACACATGTTGTATGTAAGTTAAGAAGTTCAAATAAACAGACAAATACAACACTGCAGGTAAAAGACACTTTCGGGGGCTTTACACACACTGTTTTTTGCAGCGTATTTTCTGATGTGTAGAGCAGACAGTAAGATTATGCAGTCGAGCCATTATCTGATCCTCAGAATAAAACAGAGGAATATGGGCATAACCTGTAAATGTTATGTGTCATAAAGGGTTAAGGGGCAGCACAGTGGTCAGCACTCTCTAATGTCTCACAGCAACTGGAAGGGGCAGTTACAGAAAGGCCATTAAATTCTGGTGGAAGTGTTCAAGTGAATCGATTAGTCTGGCTTAGTACCAGCTGCACAATGGTGCCAAGCCCTGAGGGCCAAGCTTTTTATCCAGGGTCTTAACCTCAAATTAAAGAAAATGTCTTAGCTGCAAAGAGATCAGACTTATCAGAGACCCAGTAACAGTGTGGGCACCTTCCCTGCACAGGCTGGGCCTGAATACTTTGCAATTAAATACTAACGTCCGAGGTAAGAGATTTCATTTAAAACATGTATAAAAATGATTAAACGTTACAAAGAATTTCAGTTTTATAAATCTGGGATTGGATGCAAAACCTCCTTCTGTCGCAACTTAAAAGGAACCCGAGGTGTGAGACCCATGGAAGCTGCCATATTAATTTCCTTTTAAATTATACCAGTTGCATGGCAGTCCTCAGTCCCGGATTTACATCACAGGAGCCTACAGGCACAGATGTCCTGGCACCTTAGACTCCGCCCTCCATTAACCTACAAACCCCCACCGAACGGCACCGCAAATGTACTGGCTGTCCCAGCTGTTACTTCTCCCTTTCTTCTCTTGCCTGTCATAGGTAGCTACAGGTGGCCCTTAGTATTAGTTAGCCAGAGGTACCCCCAGTATTAAGTAGCTAGAGGTGACTCAAAGTATTAGGTGATGTGAGGTGTCTCCAGTTGAATCTCATCAGTGGAATGCTGAGAGTCGGGTGAGTAACCTCTCATTTACACACACCCTGGGACTCTGTATAGGGATGGAGAGAGGGAGGGAGAGACTTAGGGAGGGGAGTGAGCCGCCTTTTCATCATCAGGCGCCTGTAGGCATGTGCCTACAGTGCCTTATGGTGAATCCGGCCCTTGCACTGGCAGTCCTGCTCATCTTTATGATAAGCAGGGTCTACATCACACACCTGAAACAAGCATGCAGCTAATCTTGACAGATGTGAAACAGACATCTGATCTGTATGCTTGTTCAAGGTCTGCGGCTTCAAGTATTAAATCAGCAGGACAGCCAGGCAATGTGCATTATTTAAAACGATATAAACATGTCAGCCTCCATATCCCTCTCACCTTGGGTACCCTTTTAAGTGGAACCACGTTCTTGAAATCAGATTGCTTGGTACGTCATCCTCCATTAGGTAAGACTGTTATAAACTTGTATTACGGTTTTCACTGGTAATGTTTCTCACTGGACTCCATTACAACCAGGGTAGCAGTAATTGTAATAGACAAGGCCAGTGGGAGGGATGAGACAAGGCCAGTGGGAGGGATGAGACAAGGCCAGTGGGAAGGATGAGACAAGGCCAGTGGGAGGGATGAGACAAGGCCAGTGGGAAGGATGAGACAAGGCCAGTGGGAAGGATGAGACAAGGCCAGTGGGAGGGATGAGACAAGGCCAGTGGGAGGGATGAGACAAGGCCAGTGGGAGGGATGGGACAATGCAGAATATGAGCCATCGATGCTCGGAGATAAGTTTACTTTGAAAGGTAGTCTTTAAAAATTGCAGCTACTATGCTACTGTGGTACTATATACTGCGCTTTTTTTTTTAAGTGCTTCACTTCTACTTTAAACCCCAAATGCATATATTTTTATCTGGACAGTTGAGAAACCTCCTGTGGGCGCTATTGGTGGTCCTAATGTCTGGAATGTGCACCTCAGTTCAGAGCTGTGACAGACAGTACAACCAGCAGACACTAAAGGTCCAAACCCTTAGCCAGTTTTTTTTCCCGATAATTTTGCACGACAAATGTTCGTTTTTCACAATATCATGCAACATCCATTAAAGAAAATATGAATGATCGTTTAAACGAATAGTCTCATAACAAAACAGGAAGATGGATCACAGTGGCGTGCCCCGATCACAAGCATTCCCCCGATCTATCTTCCTACCGGCGGGTACATGAGACGGCACAAGACAGGCACGGGAGACAGTTTAAACAAGTTTAAGCAGTCACGGTACTTTGTGCAGGAGCAGTCTGTACCGGTCGTTGTCGACAAATGTCATTCTTATATTTGCACGCCTGTATCCAGGTTGCTAGATTGCGCAAACAATTGCTTGTTGCTCAACAAAATTGACGGTCATCAGAAAAATTTTGTAGTGGGTTTGGGCCTTTACACTACACACGTCTCTGTAAGGATCTGATGTGCGATAACATATATATTAACATTCTGCATGACTCTACCCTGCATTGCCTGCCAGTTCAGAGCATAGCCGAAATGTAAAATAAGAATAATATTAGAGTAACCTAAAGGTCAAAGTTGGCATTAACCCTTCATTACCATATGCTAGATGAAAGCCAATAGCCATGAAAGGGTTAGAATTTTTTTCACTCATAACTAGGCTGAGTAATCCTGCGCTGTACTTTAATTTGGTTTTAATTTTATGGGCCTCGTTTTAACTGCTTGCCTTACAGACCTTTATTCCTTACAGGAACAGTTACCTCATAAACACGAGATCTGCCGCTTCCTATACACTTCGCCTTCCACCTCAAACTGCATTTTCCCTTTTCTCTCGCTCTCCCACTTTTATTACTATGGCCTTTTCCATTTTTTCTGCTCGGAGCCTGGGACACAAATCTCGCTGCTATTGCAGTGTGTGACATCTCCGCTCGTTTGCCGCTGCTCATTAACAAACAATACTGCTGTGAAATTGGTTTAATGACAAAGTAATAAAATTGCTATTCTGCTCACAGAGAGCCCGAGGCATTCTGAGGCAGGCTCTGGGTGCCAAGATGCATTAAGCTGCTTATTCGTAAAACAGGGAATCATCTGGTTCTAACCTCCCCTCCCTGTATACATTCTGCCTTTCATCGCCTGATAAAAAAAGATGTATTTTCTGAGGTGTTTCTCTGCCTGCATAGGATAGTGCTAGGAAGCAGGTATTGCCCCCCTAGCAGATGCGCCCACAGCGGCTAAGGACAGTAGTGTCCTGTTCTTTTCACTAGAGCCGTGTACTTAGACAACCTTATCAGAACCCTACAGCTGCACATTCCCATTCTTCAGCTTACTATTCACACAAGTGGAGCAGTTTTACCCTCAGGAGCAAAGTACAGCCACAGTCTAGTACATATTAATGTATGGGAGCCCTATAAACAAAGCGCGTTAATAAACAATGTAGATGTGGTTCTCAAAAGCAACAGTATTTCAACTCTAGAAAATCATGTCTTGTTAAATAAAATAAAAAATAATCTGTGTCTAAAATGTCAGTGTAGACTAAGAACACACTTTACTCATATTAGTAGACCTAAGAGCGTATTAGTCTTACAGGTGCAAAGGTTGCCATAAATGGGATCAGTTTTTAGCAGAATGAATTTGATTGAATCTGTCAGTGATTTACTGATCTTCTCAAGCCAGCCAACATATTTTTAGTTCATGTTGGGCAGTTCATCAGTCCAAATATTTGCTACCCTACTTGAAATATACCCCCAATCTTAAGAGCCATGTGGGTTGGTATTGGTGAGGTTTTAATGATATTATTCAGTGTATTTTTAGCCTACCCCAAATCTACACATTAATGTAGGCATTCTCCTGATCTTAAAGAGACACTGAAGCGAAAAAAATGATGATATTATGATTTGTATGTGTAGCACAGCTAAGAAATAAAACATTAAGATCAGATACATCAGTCTAATTGTTTCCAGTACAGGAAGAGTTGAGAAACTCCAGTTGTTATCTCTATGCAAACAAGCCATTAAGCTCTCCGACTAAGTTAGTCGACTAATGCTGGGAATACACGGTTCGTTTTTGCCTTCGTTTAAACCTTCGATTCGTTCGGTAAACGAATCGAGTGTTGAAAACGTATGTGAAAATAGTCATAATCTCATTATAGTTTCGATTAATAGACCCCAAAAACGAACGACTAGTGATCGAACATGTTTGATATTATCTCTCTTTATCCATCTAATCGAGCCATTGGTAGGCTTGATGGCTGTTCAGATCGATTATACATTCGTTTTTGCTAGTCCGTCCCTGTAAAAAGGGATTTTCGTTTCGTTTCTTTGCAGCCTTCGATCATTGGAAAAACGAAACCATCAGAATCGGAAAAAAAAACTAAACCGTGGGTGGTGATATTAACCGTATGACTGATTATTTCGGGATCGAAAAGGACAAAAGGCACAATCGAAACGAAGGTTTAAACGAAGGCAAAAACGAACCGTGTATTCCCAGCATAAGTTAGTCGTGGAGAGGGCTGTTATCTGACTTTTATTATCTCAACTGTTCCTGGACTATTTACTTTTCCTCTGCTAGAGGAGAGGTCATTACTTCACAGACTGCTCTGAAAGAATCTTTTGAATGCTGAGTGTTGTGTAATCTGCACATATTAGAGAATGATGCAATGTTAGAAAAACACTATATACCTGAAAATAAAAGTATGAGAATATTTTCTTTGCTGCTAATCTTCTAGTAATTATTCATAGTACACAACCAATTCACTATATCATATTTTTTTTTCGCTTCAGTGTCTCTTTAATAAAAGTATAATTCCAGGAGAACATTTTACCATAGTTAGGTAGTTTTAATATGTGGTTAAGGGGTTAGAACAGGCATGGGCAAACTTGGCCCTCCAGCTGTTAAGGAACTACAAGTCCCACAATGCATTGCAGGAGTCTGACAGCCACAGTCATGACTCATAAAGGCAAATGCATTGTGAGACTTGTAGTTCCGTAACAGCTGGAGGGCCGAGTTTGCCCACGCCTGGGTTAGAACCACTTGGTTTTGTGTCCCCATTTGTAAGAATTTCCATCACTTCCTGCCCAGAAAGGAAATTGGGACATTTCCGATAGGTGTGTCCATTATTTCCTGTATCCACAACTTTTCAATTTTAATATTAAAGCCACAGAGCACCATAGAGGTCCCAAGGGCAGGAAATGAGGGAAAAATCTTTTAATTGGAAAGACAGATATCAAAAATACTACACAACGGTTTTAGCATACTTTTAACAATGGTTTAAACATACTTGACACTTGAGTAAACTGCTTGAAACATTGTTTGAAACTCAATTAAGAAAGCAGATTTTTTTTTTTATCGACTGGCCATGAGGAAGAGAAGCTGAGGTGTGGGTGGCAGATGGAGAGAGCAGCGGCAGATTGACGGCCACATAGCTTTGTACTTCATCTGTCAGCAGAAAGCAGGCAGTGGTAGCAGTCTGACCAAATATCTAACAGAAAGATATTGATCATTTGCTGGATCAGGTGTTTACCACATATTTTATGGCTGATCTCAGGACAGCATATTGCAAACTGATGATTATCAGTCTCTTTTCTCAGGAGCTCCACCTTCTGGTGAGAAGTTTTAAATGTGACATTTTCACAAATAACATTTCATGTATGTCTTAGAAAAATATATTGTAATACTGAACTTGACTAATAATAAAAAGTACTATACATTTTGAGAAGGCTTAAAGGCAACCTAAAGCAAGGCTTCTATATTTATATCCTTTTAAGCAATACCAATTGTCTGGCTATCCTGGTGATCTATTTTGCTGAAATAGCATCTGAATCACACACCTGAAACAAGCATGTGGCTAATCTAGTCAGACTTCAGTCAGAGCACCTGACCTGCTATGAAAGCATCTCCTAGGCCTCATTCACACTAGAGCGTTTTGCCGACGATTTCAGCAAAACGCTCAAACGCTAGCGCTTTTGAAAGTGCTAGTATAATAAAACCCTATGGGCCTGTTATTACTTGGGCGATTTGCGCTAATCTCTGCAAATCATCCAAAATCGTCAAACGCAAACGCGTAGCCTGCACCATTTTCAGAATGCAAATATAGAATATAGAAGCGCTAAACGCAATCACGGAGAAATCGCTGCACTGTCCAGTGATTTTTCCACATGAAATCGTGGAAAAATCACTCCCGCAAAACGCTGGCGATTTTTTTCACTTCTAAGTGTGAATGGGGCCTAAGGTTGGACTTATAAACCCACCAGCCACTGCCACCCACAGACAACAAGTCATGTGACTAGTGTAGTCAGTCCAGGACAATAGTGTTGCTGAACAAAACAGAATGTCATGTGATCAATATTTACTATCTTAAAGGTATATGCACAACGATTTTAAACAACAGAATAAGCAGTGCTAACTAGAAGGCCTGAAATAATCTAGACACAGATTTATGGTAGTTATGCCCAGAGTTTAGCTTTAAACTGTCCCGCTATAGAATTTTCTAACAGCACAGCATAATACCAATACTGAATTTCTGACTCCTGATTTAGCTGTCCAGAATGTCAGGACAACAAAAGCACAATAAATTCACAGATGCTTTATGAATTATATTTCAGTGTGGATAAAAGGATCATTATGACACTGAATGCTACACTTGATACAATTTCACTTTAAGTAATGATTATGATCTGATTATAGCAGAGGAGAGACAGGCAGACACCAAGCCACATAACCAACTATGGATTAATGCATAACAGCGTTCTACTGTAATCTGTACTTATAGGGAGGGATTTTCTTGTCTATAATGAGCTATTTGTAGCCACAAGTCCTGCAAAAAGCACAGCAAAAACTAGAAGATATGACTATAAGCTCTAATAGAGGATTCTAAAATAGATTAATATGTGGAGTGCAGTAAACAATACAATCTGGCAATATAAATATTTAAGATGGTAGCAATTACATATAAGATGAGCAGTCATATAATGAAATAGAGTTGCAGGAAGCCTAAATATAAGACTACAAAGAACCACAAGCAAAGGTTAATGATAATGCTTGATTGCCTATAAAGGAAAATAACAGACATAGTAATATTGCTATAGCCAGCTAAACGAAGGCCAAGATATTACTCTAAAGGGGCTGTACATAGAAATAGTCAGATCTGTACTCTGCATACACCTCTGAAAAGCTTCACGATGACCATGTCCTCATTGCAGAAACATTACATTTGTATCCTCCCGCCTAGACTACTGCAACGCCCTGTTAATCGGATCTACAGATAAGGTTCTGCGCCCCTTACAGCTAGTACAGAATGCTGCAGCCAGACTCCTAGCCAATGCCCCCCGCAGCTCACACATCACCCCAGTACTGCAAACTCTTCACTGGTTGCCAGTAAAATGGAGAATCAATTTTAAGATCTGCCTGCTGACATTCAAGGCTCTACACCACATGGGACCCAAATACATAGCGGATCTATTGGAACTTTATGCCCCTCCACGCACCCTCCGCTCTGCCAACAAGATGAAGCTGGTTATTCCCAGGATACACTTAACATTTGGTGCTCGGGCCTTTTCCTATGCAGCCCCTACTCTATGGAACTCACTTCCACAATCAGTACGAGAGGCTCCTTCTCTGGACAGCTTTAAAAAAAGGCTAAAAACTCACCTTTTTTCCCTAGCCTTTGAGACTGCATAATGCAGGGTCACAGCGCTTTGAGTCCCCAGGGAGAAAAGCGCTATATAAATATTATTGTTATTGTTATTGTTATTACCAATATGGACTGCAGTCACAACAACAGTTGTATAGTCGTCCAGATAGAAGCTGCTAAAGTCTAAACGAACATGTATTGGTCGGCAGCTGCCCGTTCCTAGCGACGATTGGTGAAGGGGAACAAGTGTTCCCCGAGCCAATTGCAGTGCCTGGAATGGATGGACATTACTCCAACCAGAGGCCATGTCCATTCATAATAACAAAAGTAAAAAGAAAAATGTACAAAAAAAATTGTTGAGAAAAAAGTTCTTGGCGGTAAAGGTAAAAGTGGTTAAAGATGGGAAAGCTGCTAATGTGCAGATTACCTGATCAAAAGCCGCCAGCTAAAATATTTCTCTTCTCTACCTACCTATGGACATTGGTCAACGTTATTGACAACTTTATTGGTGAATATTGTGCTGTAGCCCTCCCATCTGACACTCCCCTAGCTGGCCACCTTACATCTATCTTTCCTCTCCCCCTATAGAACAACACAGGTTACTCAGCAGAGAGTCAAGCAGTATCTGTACAGTAGTCCATCCTAAATGGTCAACCAAAGCAATCGCCAACCATTATTTCAGGCAACAGCATTTGAGAGTGTGTATTTAGCATAAGTATCTCCGGCTCTATGCCTTTAAAAAGGTTTGAGCTATTTACTAAGATAAACATTTCATTCCCAGATCAGGACCAAATAACTGCTGTAGGTACAATGCAAACAGACTGTTCATGAACTTCTGTGTAAGAGCAGCATGTGCTGGCAGTGACAAGCAGGGTGAGGACTTTATCTGAGTTTGCACTCACCTGTAACCCTTTCACACTCTTTTCCGGCCTCTAATCGCTCATTATCTCTGCGTGATGATTACCTGCCAATCAGCTGCACAGTTTTAGTTCCTGGGACTTGTCACCTTTAACCAGAATCAAACCTCAGTTTGCTCCTTGCTAATGAGCCTGATAGCTTATCTACATAACCTGGGGAGAGTTTCAAGTCTCTTGTTTACCTTGAAAGGTGAAGGAGTGAAAAAGACAAACATCAGTTGCTGGTGTTACTAACCGCAGTGTATGTGTTTGTGCGCACCTACACCATACATACGCACACGGCTGCTTTCATCTTTCTTTATACTAGTTTTATTTAACAAGATGGAAAACACAAATCGCCAGCTTTATCTGACCTCAGATCAAGAAAACTCGCCCCAAATAAGCTGAAGGTGACACATTATTGCCTAGGAACATGAATGACTTCTTACTGGTTTCTGTGCTGGTGCGTGCAGGTATCAGCACTGGTGCTTGTAGATATCACAGTCCTTGGCAACACGGCCCAACCACAGTCCACCCAATTTATCAACGCCGATGTCTATGCAGGGTAGAGCATTGCCAGTGCTCATAATAATAAGCAGTAAGGTTATGGTGGTGAGGAGTGTTGCTCAGGTGTGGTAGAACTCATGGAGAACCATGTGCCCAGGTTATGACCAGGGGTGTAACTAGGGGGAGCAGCCACTGTGATTGCAGGGGGGCCCAGAGGTGGTGGGGGACCCAAACTACTAACCTTCCCTTTTTCTGATACTCCAGATCAGGTGTTTATGTGGCTACACGTTATGGGTGTGCAGATTCTGATGGACACACTTGTTTTATGACCCTTGTATGATGGACCCGTATGTTGTGACGGTCACCAAGGGTAGACAAGTAAAGGGTTGTGAACATTACGGGGGCCGCATCAGAATTTTGCGGGGGGGGGGCGTACATCAAAAAAGGGCGTCGGGAAAAAAGGGCGCGTGGTGTAAACGATAAACAGTATTATCGTTTATTGAAATATTGTGTAGAATTTCGTTTAGAAATAGTGTTTTAAGAATTTATAAATCACTAAATAATGTGTATGAGATCGGCAATTCTTAAAACGTTAATCTTCCGTATTTGTAAACTGAAACTTATATTTACGTTTGTTAAAACCCTCCCTGTACCTATCCCTAACCCCTAAAGCCTAAACCTAAGACCCCCCTGTTGGTGCCTAAACCTAAGACCCCCCTGTTGGTGCCTAAACCTAAGACCCCCCAGTTGGTGCCTAAACCTAAGACCCCCCTGTTGGTGCCTAAACCTAAGACCCCCCAGTTGGTGCCTAAACCTAAGACCCCCCTGTTGGTGCCTAAACCTAAGACCCCCCTGTTGGTGCCTAAACCTAAGACCCCCCTGTTGGCGCCTAAACCTAAGACCCCCCTGTTGGTGCCTAAACCTAAGACCCCCCTGTTGGTGCCTAAACCTAAGACCCCCTATGGATAATAATGTTTTACAGACATTAATAAATAAAAAATGTAAATAAAAAAATGTAATACATTTTTTTGGGTGAATAATAATGTTTTAGAAATGTTTTAGAAATAGTGATTTAGTATCTTTATAAACGTTATTCGTCACGGGCTCATTTTGTAAAGTTAAATCATCACAAACATAGTTATAAATCCTTAAAAATTTCCGGGCGCCGTTTGTTAAAACGTTAATAATCTCCGGCGCCTTTTTTTCCCTGTTCGGCGCCCGGTAAACGATATTTATAATGGGAGTGAATGGGGCGCCCTTTTTGTCCACTTGTCTCATGCGCCCAAATCTCCTGCTTCCGCGGGGGTGGGGCATGATTTGTAGTTACTCCCCTGATTATGACATATAATGTTACATGTTACTTAATTTTTGTTGGCCAATAGCTGCCCAGAAACATCCTTCATGGGAGGATTGTTTGGAAATCTATGAGAACAGTATCCCTTGATCCCACTGGCCATGCCATTTTTGATCTGTTAAGTTGGATCATGACTGGCCTCTGTTCTTCTCTTGCAGTCTCCATAGCAGGGCTGCTTTCACTCATCCTCAGTGATGAGCAGAAATTACGCCTATGCGTAATTACGCATCGTAATCGTAATGCCAAATCTTGGAGAAAAGCATCATTCATTTCATATGTAATTGTAACCAATTCTGCATGAATTTACGTGTAATTTACACATCATTTTGTGCCAACTATGGGGGTGATTAGCAAATAGCAAAATACTGTACATGCTATTGCTACCAAAATTACTACATATGTTAAGAATTTATCAAAAAGACCTTGTAGTTTTTGAAAAAAAAAAAAGATTTTAAAAATAAAAAGAAAAATGTTTTTTAAACTTATTTTTTTACGTTTAAAAACCATTGCATTTTTTAAAACTAAATTTCTCAAAAACTACAAGGTCTTTTTTGAAAAATTCTTTTTTTGACTTGTACCCACTATTTTCCTTAACTTATGTATTTTGGTAGCAATGGCATGTATGGTGGCTTTGCTATTCACCGCGAAAATCGGCACGAAATTATGTGAAAATTACACATAAATTCATGCAAAATTACGAATGCTTAGAGAAAATCTGAAACCATTTGTTATTGCGTATAGGCGTAATTTGTGAAAATGTACGCAAAATCTTGCGTAAGCATAATTAGCTGATTACGATCATCACTGCTTATCCATCCTCTCTCCAAAGAGCAGAACAGGCTGCCAAGCAATCTGTCTGTACAACGATCTTTGTCTTGGAAGTCAAGTTTTCTAACCAGAAATGTACGAATCATTTAGTGTGGCAAACTTCATATAATGTTCTCCTTCACAGTTTTGATCGGCAATAATAGAGGCTAAAATACACTAGAAGTGAGAAGCATATGGTGGCTGCCATACTTATTTTCTTTGATACAATACCAGTTTCCTGGTATCCTGCTGATCTCTATGGCTGCAGTAGTGTCTAAATAACACACCTGAAACATGAAGGCAGCTAATCCAGTCGGACTTCAGTCAAAGCATCTGATCTGCATGTATGGAGGCAGAGGAGCAACAGGACGGCCAGGCAGTTTGTATGGTTTAAAAGGAAATAAATAAGGCAGCATCCATATCCCTCTCTCTTTCGGTGTGCTTTCAGGCACTATCAGACCCTGCATGAGGTCAGAGCAAGCAGTCCCTAGCGAGGTACTTCACCAGAGAATAATGACTGCTTGGACTACAGGGAGAGTGTGGAAGAAGGGGTAACACTTCTCTCACATATCTACATGTGTGCCATCCTCAATGTAGTCTTTGTGGTTTGTCTATGCAAACCTGATATCCTTAACAGATATCTTGTAGCCTGAAGTTATGCCCTTGAATAAACATGCCCCCACACTGAAAAAAGTGTTCACTAGCATTAAGAAAATAAGCAAAAATAAAAATATCATAAAAACACACAAAGGCTTGTACAGCTGTAGAGCTCCACTTTAAAAGTCAGTTACAGGGGAAAAAATATCTTGGTTTGGAAACTTTATTGCCGTTCTGTGTCCCCATCTGTGAGAACTTCCATAACACCCTGTCCAGACAGCAACAAATACAACATTCTTTTTTTGCAGAGATGAGAATACCTGAAATATCTGATTAGTTGTATTGCTGTCCCCTCCCATCCCCCCCCCCCCCCCGAGCCCCTGGCATCCGACATATGTCCCTCCCCGCAGCTCTGCTCTCAGCCACAGGCCCGGGGTCTCACAAAGTCATTCCCTACTGCGCCTGCCACATGCGAGTGATTGACAGTGGCGCTCGCGCAGATGCAGTAGAGGACGACCTCATGAGGTTGGCCTCTGCACCGGCAGGGACCCCGGGCCAGCGGCTGAGAGCGGAGTTGCGGCGAGAGACATGTAAGGGGTTGGAGGAAGCCACAGGTAAGTAGAGCTTGCATAGCTTAATTTGGCTGACATTTCCTTTAACCAAGTAAGGTGTGAACACAGCCCTGTGCCCCTGTTGTATGAATGCTTCACTTTCCCCTATATTTCAGATGTCGGCTGTCCTCATTATTATCTGTATCCAAACTGTTGCTGATCAACCCAGTGGCGTAGCTAAGAAGCTGTGGGCCCTAGTGCAAGTTTAGCATTGGGGCCCCCAAGCATGTTATATATAACAATTGATACAACACACCAAAACCAATCAAGGACAACCACAGTGTCAGAGGTGCAAGAATGGGATGGGAAACTGTGTTAATGATCACTAAGATTCAAATCAATTATAGAAGTGAATATTATCAGCACAGGACCAATAAAGATCTTATACTCTATTTAAGGGGTGGGCCCCTCTAGCCAAAGAGCCCCGATGCGGTTGCTCCCTCTGCACCCCCTATTGCTACGCCACTGGATCAACCTTGTTATCGGTCGGTTGGTCAGACGGGAAATTGCATTATGTGTACCCAATATGATGTCCTACCATATTATTATACTGTACTAGTGACCTCAGCCTGTTTAAAAAACGGGCTCTAGGTCGCTGCGAGCACGATCACTCGATCGGTGTACAGCACAAACCGCAATAACAACTTCCAAAAGCTTCCACCTTTTTATATTATTAAAAACTTAAACAGAAGACAAAAATCCTGGAACTGGCCTTCAAAACAGAAGAATGCTAATGATTTGCCATGATCATTTTACCAAACAGCCCCAGTTTTGTCAATAGTTTCTTTCATTGTACTTGTATCTCACATTGAAACAGAAGGCTATCTTCCACATGGTAACTACGGTATATCATACAGAAGCCATTGACAGGACGCATCAGCTATAAGGAAATGATGGGCAATATTCCAAAGACCAGGACCACAGTCTCAGTGAATCCGTATGGTAGATGTGCACTTTCTCTGTTCTGCAATCAGTATAAAATGTACAGATAGCCAAGCTTAAGAACCGTAAGCCTCGTTCTTCTACAAGGGAGCTTTCAGAGATTCCTCCCATGTGCCCAAACCACAAAGCAGCCTTATTATGTCTGTGTTCAACCGAAGCAAAATGAGCATGTTGGCCATATAAAGGCATCCAGTGGCCCCGGCAAATGGGAAGCCCACCATTAACAGTAATGCCAATACAAGCCCTATCCCTCTGCCAAAAACAAGTGCCCAGATTTTCTCTCCTTGCACAAAAACTCACACAGAGAGGTGTCTGCAAAAAATGTGTCCACAGTCTTTTTCTTCCCCTTTCTTTCTTTCTTCCTTTTTTTTTTTTTTTTTTTTTTGAAGAGAAACACAGTTTTATTTTCTGGTTAAACTTGATGGCCGCATCTCCTTTTTCAATCCAAATAACTGTAATAACTGATACTACGTTATAAGGCAGTGTACAATATTGCATCATTAATTATGAAGCATAACTTCATGCCTTTTATGGGGCCAAAGTCTGTCAGTGTTATATTGGCTTTGCTAGTATGAGCCATGGAGCTATAGCTGAACTGTTTGGTTGTGTTTTTTGTAAACGCTGCTACAGAAATCTCTATATAATTGTGGCATTGAACAGTAAGTCTAAGTCTTTGAACACATGTAAAATGATTGGTACGGATACATTGCTGTGTGTCTAAGTTTGTTTTTCTTTGTGGGGGGGCCCCACTCCAGCCTCTTATTTGGTAAACACCTGAAAAAAGTCTAGCAAAGCAGATTGGGAAACTGAAAAAAAAACAACTTTTAGAGAGGTCTCTACTCATACTAGACTTTTACCCAGAATGGTCATCGCAGAATTGGCCTCTGGTCAATCTCCATCTTTCTCTCATGGCTACTTGGTGAGCAGAAGGTTCCTCTCATGCTCTCACTGGTCACCTGCATATAATTTTACATTCAGTTTACATGCAAGCCAGAATTCTTAGCATCTCATTGGCCATCTCTGGTAACCACTAACAGAGGAGGAAATCAAATGACATTGGTAGGGATCAGATTGTAAGCTCCTCTGAGGGACAGTCGGTGACAGGACTATATAATCTGTAAAGCGCTGCGGAAGATGTCAGCGCTATATAATTCTATAATAAAATGTACAAGCCGTCTGCTGTATGTATATTTTTCCATCTGGCCTGGACACACCCCCTCCTGCCCCACCCTGCTCTGATTTGCTACAGCAGAGAAGGATCATCCACCAGGCAACCAAAGCAGGTGCTTGGGCCTAGTGGGTGTCAAGGGGGCCACCTGGCACCTTCTTCGACCTATCTCCAGCTAACCAAAAGGTCCAAAAGGGGGCCCCAAATCTATTACCATGCCTAGGGCCCAGTTACATCTTAATCCATCAGTCAAAGAACCCTGGGTAACCTCCTCCACAGGCTTGGCTCTGCCTGGGTCGCCGGTGCTCAACTCTCCTGTGGGTCACCACTCCACTCACGGCAAATATTCATCAATAAGGAGACGGCACTCAACTGGCTTCAAAACTTGCGTTTATCGGCTTAACTTGGCTTGTGTAGCATTTCACTGTATGTACTATACACATACACAGCCCTGTGTGCCTCCCATTCTGCTAGGGGTTGAAGTTTAGTCCACAATATGCTGTTAGGTGCTGAATTGTGAAAAGGGCTGTGTGTGGCCCATTCATCCAACTGATCTACATCACAGCTATATAACAGAACGTGGTGTTGGGTGAATGAATACCTGCCCAGCTTGCATGGAATCCTCATATGAGGCGACTTTTAATCTGAGTCCTTCATGTCCGCTTTGCGCGGCTTCTCAGATAATAAACATGTATGAAAAGCTGTACATTTTTCTGACAGCTGCGCAGGGTGATTAAACGCTACATATTACACACATAGCCCCAATGTTCTTATCCAGTTCTGTCGGAGGATAAATTTCATTTATCTTGAATTTTTTCAAGAGAAAAAAAAATTGAAAAAGGCAATAAAACGTAAACTCCTAATAGAAGATCCCCAAGTCCAAAGAAAGATGGATCTATGAGCTGGAAATCTCAGCTCTGCCTTGTACAGTGTATCAGTCTCTTCTCTAGGTTAGCAGTTTATTTCTGCATTAATCACGTTGACAGAACCAAGGCAACTCAATTTTCTGCCTCTCTAGCTAGGCGCATCACTTTCTCTACTGCACTCAGCATGGAAACGGCTGCATCTAAGCTGTGGTTACTGGTTTAATTGAAATGCTATCCACACTATAGGGTGCATTAAACTCTGATAACAGCAGTTCCTGTGGCCAACTTAAGTAGCTTGGAAAAAAAAAAGAGAGAGAAAGAAAGAAGCGGAGAGAGAGAAAAAAAATTGGCCAACTGATAAGTCAGACAAACCAGCTAATTCTCTGAGCGTGTCTCTCATTGTGATCCGTAAAAAATGGAGGAGGGGGGGGGGAGAAAAATGAATCAGAGAACCACGAAAATCAATTGACCCGCGGGTGGCTCATCAGGAGCTCAGGCTGATAAAGCTAACGGCTTTGTCGGTGTCTGCCTGCCTGCACACCACAGATAGAGCACTTTGTAAATGAACCTGCTTTGATAAATATATTAAGGGAAGCTGTGAATAAAAGGCGAAGGCTTCTCATTTGTAAATACAGAGCCGGCTACATGGAATTAGAATGATAAAATAGAGTCCCATGTAATTAAGTTTGTATTAGTACTGAAATCCGTGCAAATACTCTCCCTGCATTCTGAAAGAGAACTGTCGTTTCAATTAATCTGAACATCACCCCAGAATGTCGGGAACAAAATTAAGCCCTGCGATAAAAACCGGGGCCTGTATTTTGATAAGTAAATCCAATATCATTTCTTTGCTGCTCTGATCGTTGTCTGGAAATCCTGCAGCTTCCCTGCTCAACCCCCTCCTGCCATGTCTCTGCTTCACCCATGCAGTCAGGGCTAATCCACATGGAAAGGTATTGGTCTAGGGCTGGCTGTGAATTATCAAAGCAGGCCCTGTGTTGTCATAATGGGACAAGAAATAGCTAATCACAAATCACAGCAACCTTCAGATCCTACACTCTACTGGAGGGCTTAGCAGTGACACTACAGCACAGGGGTGATAGCGACTGGTCACAGCTGCCTGGCATCTTCAGAGCCTGCTCTATACTGGAAGCTACACCAGTGACATAAAAACACAGGGGTGGTAGAGAATGACCACAGCTGCCTGGCATCTTCAGGTCCTGCACTCTACTGGAAGCCAAACTAGTGACACTACAGCACAGAGATGGTGGAGAATAGCCAAAGCTGCCTGGCATCTTCAGATCCTGAAAACTCTACTGGAAGCCATACTAGTGACATAACAGGGGTGATAGCAACTGGTCACGGCTGCCTGGCATCTTCAGAGCCTGCTCTATACTGGAAGCCATACTAGTGACACTGCAGCACAGAGGTGGTAGAAACTGGCCACAGCTGCTTGGCATCTTCAGACCCTGCTCTATACTGGAAGCCATACTAGTGACATAACAACACAGGGGTGGTAGAAACTGGCCACAGCTGCTTGGCATCTTCAGAGCCTGCTCTATACTGGAAGGCATACTAGTGACATAACAACACAGGGGTGGTAGAGACTGGCCACGGCTGCCTGGCATCTTCAGAACCTGCTCTGTACTGGAAGCCATACTAGTGACACTGCAGCACAGAGGTGGTAGAAACTGGCCACAGCTGCTTGGCATCTTCAGACCCTGCTCTATACTGGAAGCCATACTAGTGACATAACAACACAGGGGTGGTATAGACTGGCCACAGCTGCCTGGCATCTTCAGAGCCTGCTCTGTACTGGAAGCCATACTAGTGACATAACAACACAGAGGTGGTAGAGAATGACCACAACTGCCTGGCATCTTCAGAGCTTGTTCTATACTGGAAGCCATACTAGTGACCTAGTGGCATAACAACACATGGGTGGTAAAGACTGGCCACTGCTGCCTGTCAGCTTAAAAGCCTGCTCTATACTGTAAGCAATACTAGGGACATAACAAGACAAGGGTGGTGGAGAATGGGCACAGCTGCCTAGCATCTTCAGACAGTGGCGTAGCTAAGGAGCTGTGGGCCCCGGTGCAAGTTTTACAATGGGGCCCCCCAAGCACTCTATACAAAACAATTGATTCAGCGCACCAAAACCTGTCAATGGCAACTACAGTGTCAGAAGGGCAAGAAGGGGATGGGGAACAGCTTGTTAATAATTACCACTATTCAAAGTATCTATAGAAGTGATTGTTATGAGCACAGGACCAATAAAGAGCTAATATTGTAGTTGAGGGAGGGCCCTTTGGGGCCCCTCTGGCCCAAGGGCCCCGATGTGGTGGCTACCTCTGCAACCCCTATTGCTACACCCCTGTCTTTAGATCCTACAAACCTTTGGAAACCATACCATTGACATTACAGCACAGAGGTGATAGAGACTGGCCACAGCTGCCCTGGGATGGGTACAGCTTGGGTACACCTTGGAATCTAGAGGATATCAGTCATATTTGTGGGTACAGTAATAATTGGCTAGGCCCAAATTATGATCCATCTCACTATGAGGTTTATAGAGATAAGCAGTGCAAACCCGCTATCCAGACATTCTCTTTTTTTCCACATTACCCCAACCAACTAGCCTATCCTGAACATCATTCCACATTAGATGTGGCTTATTGCTCATGTCACTCTTGATGGAAGTGTATGGGCCAGGTCTGAAGTTTTAGCACATGCTGGACATTAAACATTAGAACTAAGCAGCACTTTTCTCAGTAAACATCTGTGGCTATAGGCAATACACAAGAAAAGTATAAAGTAGCCATAATTCTAAATGACAGATCCAATGTCCTACGAAAAATCAACAAGGCTTTTAAAAAAATGAAGTTTAAATGGAACATTGGGTGATTCTGAACCAAATAAGGTATTTTTCCTTTTAAATTCAAGATGCTGATGGTCTCTACAGCACTTCGCAGATAACATGGGACCTTCACAAAATCACCTGAAAATCCAATGTCGCTATAACACAAATAGTCATCATAGCACCAGGTTGGAAGGTACCAGTCACAGTCACTGCATAAGATTTTAAAAATTAGCGGCATCATATATGGTATGCAACATTCTTAGGAGGTCCTGGTTGAAGTCACCGGTACTTGTCCTCGTAGGTTTCCAGCTCTCCTTGGGCAGGAAACCCTAAAAATTAGCGGCAGCATATATGGTATGCAACATTCTTAGGAGGTCCTGGTTGAAGTTACCGGTACTTGTCCTCGTAGGTTTCCAGCACTCCTTGGGCTGGAAACCCTAAAAATTAGCGGCATCATATATGGTCTGCAACATACTTAGGAGGTCCTGGTTGAAGTTACTTGTCCTCGTAGGTTTCCAGCACTCCTTGGGCAGTCTTCCTAACTACTTCCAAAGATGAGCACATCCAACTGCACATGCGAGAGTCCAGGCTTGCTCATACGCAGTACGGATGCACTCCGAGAATATTTCCAAAGGCTGACCGAGGAGTGGTGAAGACATAGGAGGATAAGTCATTTCAATTTGGGACAACACAGGAGCGACAGGACTCACTGAGAATCGGGAAGGCTCTATGGTATCCACAGCCTTCCCTCTGCTTACTGTAGCTATGTATCAAACCTGTAGCAAGTTTCTCACTTCAGTTTTTCTTTAAACCTTTCAACAAAATAGAACTATAGGATTCCAGGAAAGTCCTATTCAGGATTATTTTTATACATAGTTTATCTCATCCAGCTAATTTCAGACTCGCAGGATAAGGACTCACGTATGACACATGCTAGCCAGCCGCAGTCTAGTCTACTGCCCCTCCCATCCCGCCTGCAGACGTATATTTGTAGCATGTTTTCTGATACATAAATTGCTGGTCAAGGCTAAGTGGAAGTATGAAGCTCTTCCAGATGATTACCAACAGAGGTGCACTGAAATATGGAAGCTAAGAGCCCATGCTGTAGAAAGCATAAATCAGCTTGTTAAAAGGCAACACCAAGCAGCTTTTAATCAAATGTCACAGACTGCAGCATTATGCTTTTCCTCCCTCATTAAAAACACAGCTTCTGAAAGCATTACTGGAGCACTGGAAGAATTGCATCTGCTGTCCTCCACTGCACACCTCACCATCCCTGCTCATTTGTGTACAAGGCAGGCAGGGAATCAATGAGTAGAAGCTGCAGACCTCACCAGCCCCAGTTCTTATGCAGGGAAGGCAGAGTATTACGGCAGAGCCTGTACCCCTCATCTGCATCTGTGCAAAGGGAGGCCGCTCCTTATCAGGGTGAAGGCATGGAAAGGGGTCACAGGAGAAACGACACAGCACAAACGCCTGGTAATCTACATACAAGATGGCAATGTATGGATGTCACAGGTCAGCAGTGTCTACATTACTGATGATCATGTCTACTGAACTTATGGAGAAGCATGTCATTTGTTTGATCAGCTGCTAGATTTGCTAAGCACTGATTTGTTGTGATCAGATCCTGTTGCAGCACATGATCATGACTAGCAAATTGGAGACTTACATATCTATCACCTGACCAAACGGATCACATGCTTCTCCATGATTTCTTCTAGACATTACCATCACTAGTCTCCATTCTGTGCAGGTGGGAGGCCACAATATTGTACAATACAGGCAGACCAGGGACAAGGTCCTCCAGCACCCTAGGCTGAGACACCAAAGTGCGCCCCTCCATCCCTCCCACCCCAGCCTTCACACACTGATTGCTATTAGACTAAGCGGGCCACAGGGTCCACAACCTCCCCAACACCTTAATATCTAGTTATCTGGCGTGCAGTCACTGCTATGTATCCCCTTTTCTTATTTCTTTCTGCTTCATACACAATGGGGAATGACAGCTGAATGAATTGTGCGCCCCCTCCTACACTGCGCCCTGAGGCTGGAGCCTCTCCAGCCTATGCCTCGGCCCGGCCCTGAATACAGGCAATGGACACAACTGAAGATGACCATACTTGGTCCAATGCAGACAAACAGTTTTCAGCGGCTTTGATCATTTTGATTGATCCTCCATGAACTTGTTCGCTGCACTTAAGATTGATTAATAACTTCTGACTGATCGAACACATTGGAGAATTTTTATCCAGCCTGCATCAAATCAGTTGTTTTAAGCAGGCCCGGATTTACCTCACAGGAGCACAGATGTCCTGGCACCTTAGACGTCTCCCTCCATTAACCTAACCAAACTGCACTGTAAATGTGCTGGCTGTCACTTCTCCCTTACTTCCCTTGCCCGTAGGTATTTACAGGTGCCCCTTAGTATTAGGTAGCCAGAAGTACCCTCAATATGAAGTAGCTAGAGGTGGCCATGACTGAAGAGAGATCTCGTCAGTGGAATGCCTAGAGCAGGAAGAGTAACCTCTCTCTCATTTACACACTCATCAGGAGATTGCATAGGGAAGGAGGGAGGGAAGCACTCATCGGAGGGGAGTGAGCCGCCTTTCCATCATCAGGTGCCTGTAGGCACATGCCTACAGTGCCTTATGGTAAATCCGGCACTGGTTTTAAGAGCATTGGGCATGTAGTGTGGCAAACCGAATGGCTTTCTATTGGACTAGCATAGACATGGAATTTGCACTGCACTTTATGGTTGACTCCCAAAATGCTTGTTTGAAAAATCTTTAGACAAAATCAGGCCATGTGTGGTCAGACTGCAGACTATACCACACCAATTCATCTGTCTATAGTAGTACATGATCATGCAGATAATGCGTAGTCTCCAACCTCACTATGAGGAATCCCTGGACACTGGAGCAGGAATGAAGCAGTTGTCTGGGGGATTCATTCTTAATTTCAGTTGTTGAGTGGTGGTTGGAGAAAGGATTCTGAGGCATTGCTCTGGACAACTGATCCAATGTATCTCCAGTTTTTCTTGGACCCATATTGATAAATTATGCTGGTTGTTCTTCCACATTAATATACCTTAAGTAGAGTGGAAATGATTCACTTACCAGTTATTTACTTGCAATATAGTCAGCCCTGTGTCTTGTGCTAACTGTTTCTTCTGTTCTTCTGATGGGTATGGATGCTATAAGAACAGAAATGCAAATCATTAGAAAGATTTTGACTTTCCAGTAAGCATTAAATATACTGTATGTAGATATGCACAACAGATAGAAGCATTAAGACTGAATGGCAACATAATCTTCCAACCACCCAACTGGTATTTATGGCTGCAACTTCTATACCTGGCCATGCAGTTGTAAACTGCTGCAGAAAATATATATCAGTACTATAGAAATGTTGAGATAAAAAAAAGGCTAAACCATATTTAGAAAAGTCTGTCGATTATTTAGCAAAGTTTGTTCATTGATGTGATCTGTACAATGCAGCATACAGTCCATAGAACGCATGCTTGCACCGTGTGTGTAGCCTGGTAGTGCATTGCATCCTGCTGGTTATTCTGTCGGAGATCATCGCACCACACCACTAAAGTACCAGTCTGAAAGGCCTATTAAAATATTATTCCATCACGTTGTGATGCAATTAAATTGTCCATTGCACGCGACACAATGGACTTAGTGTGGAAGGAGCCAAAGGCTTGGTTCCCACTTGCACCGGATCATGTACGGCCAGCGGGAGCAGACAGGGCCTCTGTGGTCCGACTGGAGCAAATACTTTACTCCCATAGGCTATATGAGGGACAGCATCTGCCTATCTGGAATTATTATGGACCACACAAAAATGCGTCCCGATGATTTTAATGGATCCCACTGATCCCTGGTAGAGTGACAAGTGTGAACAGCTCACATTTATAAAATAGGAGCCGTTCACTGTCAGATTTTCAGTGAGCGGAGAACGGATAAAAAATGTCTGTTCTCAGCTCAAGTGGGTACAGAGCAAAGACCTATACATGCAAATCTGTGTGACTTAATAAGAGGTGGGAGAGTTACCTATAGCAACCAATCAGATCTTTAGTTTGCATTTGAAATACATGAAACGTTACGGTCAGCAGGAGCCCGATTGGTTACGCTGGGCAGAAAACTATTTTATATTGTTTTATAACAGGTTTACAGCAAATCAGCAAAATAAACTCAGAATATCTCTGAGTCCAAACTAGAATTGCATTGCTTCGATTATTAGAAACATAAATTGCTTTGAATTTTCTTCCATTGCTTCCTGCACATCCCCAACTCCTCCCTCACCCGCAAGAATATGGCCTCAGAAAGCGCATGAGGTAAGCTGATTGTTCAGAGGGCTGAGAAGTTTTGTTGCATGAAAAATGAGCGCAGTTTTGCTTGTTCTGCACATTGCTGTGTGCTCACAGCCTGTGTGGAAAGAAACACAGGCAGCACAAAAGCAAGCCATAAATCACAGTTCAGAAAGTGGGGCAGTCAGTCTCCTTGCTGCTCCTATGACATGGTTCTGTGAAAGGGCACCGGAGTCCCATCCCTTGTGTTTGAACTGTGCTGTTTACACAGGCTGGAATGCTCCATTGCCAATACATTAGCCCAAGTCGAACAATAAATATCATCCATTCAGCACCGAGCAAACTTTTTCCGCTTCTATGAAGGAATTAGCAAGGATGGGCTTGCAGAGCAGCAATGCAATGGGTAATACAGTGCACCCCCCCCTTTCCCCAGCATAGCCGGATAGGAACTAAACCAGCAGCTTATTGTTTTTGTGCCAAATGCATAGATATTGGGGCTTTGAGAAGGGATAAAGAGGCTAGGATGCAATTTGTGATGCAGAGCTGAGTGTAATAATATATAATTGTGACTAATGATACAGAAGGGCCCTTGCCTTGCTCTAACTGGCAGTTCTCACTCTATGCCAGGCACCAGCACAGGGTTAATTCAGTTTGTGTGTATACTACCGGCTTTTAATATTCTGCAAATGTTAACACAGAAAGATGATAATGCCGAGTTAATATGGGTTAAGGATAAAATGAAAATACATTTTTTCTGATTGCCGGGTGCTGACAAATTTTTGGCTTCCTCAGCAGCTTGTCTATTGAATCCAAGTAATTACACCCAGGCCTTTTCCCTTGTCTGCCCCCCTCCTCTGCTCCTCCTCTCCGCCTGCCCATGCTGCTAATGACCTCCTCACAGTTATCAAAACCACTAATGGTTCTGGGCTCAGGCAAGAGGAATGACTGGGGGTACATGGGGAAGCTCTGGGTAATTTGCATGGGGTATACAGAGTAGACTCACACTCTCTGCTCCCCATCAGTGCCTGACTGTCAGAGGCTGTGAACAGCCTGTGTGATAAATGCTACCTCTAACCCACGGCCTGCTACCAACAATGGCACTGCCACCTATTCTCCTGGCGGTAATGGAGATAATGAATGAGCTCTGACGAGAAGCCCAGCTCATCACCATCTCAGGGTGGCTGGGAACAGAGAGCCTCCAACAGCATGGAGAAAAAGGAGCCTTATTTGGCTGAAAACATCATTTAGGAAAGGGGGGCAGTATGTTAATTTCACCCACTGACACTGTGCAAAGCTGTTAACTAGTTCTGCGCTCCACAACGTGGCCCTCTGCTTGATTCTCTTTTTAATCCCTTTGATGCAGCTTGCTCCTTAGTAGCAGCTTTGGGGACTTATTTGGCCTGTACTTTGTGCCCTACGTAGAATGAACAGTGACACAGAGAAGGAATCGATGGCAAATTGATTACAGGCGCTGCCCTTACTGGTGCTCTGTGACATCCTGATTATGGAGAGCACCGGGGTTTACCCTGGCACGGCACACAAATAAAAAATGCCTCTCAGGTTAGTAAACACAAGAGGTTATCCTGGCTGCGGAGACAGAAGCTACTGGGATTATTTCTACTGATGTGACCCCAGGATGGCTTTATGTGTGCAACAAAAACACAACGGAAACCCCTTCTATTTATAAAGCTTTATACAACATAGGATCCTACTATATAATATATAACTCATAAATATATGTTATGTTATGTATGCATAAATGGAGATATATATTCAGTATATATATATATATATAATGGTAGATACATTTATCTTTATAAAATTCCTAATTTATATAGTCTTTTTTCCCCCCATTATTTGCCGAAAAATCAAAAACGGTTCCACAAATAAATCTTTGTACAGTATGTTATTGATTATGTTATGGTCTTGGTTACTTATAAATCTTATTGTTCATGTAGTTATCATCCAACCAGTTCATATCTTTCTGTGCTGGAATCTGACATAAGGGCTCGTTCACACTGCAGACAATTTCGGGGTTTTTTTTTTACCGTGTGCGGTTTTTAAAAACGCCCCCTCCCCCCCCTGACCGCATGGCCAATGAATGTCTATGAGAAGGTTTATATCAGCGCAGGTCATGCGCGGTGTGGCTAGGAAAGCTGTGCGTGTTTCATTTTCAGGGAGATTCCGCCTCAATGGAAGGTATAGGAAAATCAATGAACGCGTACAAAAATGCGCAATAAGGCGATTGCGCTCGCATTTTAAAGAATAAATACATTGTATTTATGCTTTTCCTGGTCAAAGAGTTCACTTCCTGACTTGCCTCAGGGAGTGAATTACAAAATCGCTCAAAAAAAGCTTAGAAAACCGCAAAGCACAAAAAGGAATCTCCCACCCAAGCGCCGGGAATTGGAAAAAAAAGACGCCTTAAAAACAGCCCACGCGAACGGAACGCAATGTAAACAAGGCCTCCGATTATAAATGTATTCCGTGTGTCACCAGCCAATGAGCAGATGCTCATTCAGATTTTGCGGAATTTACATTTCTGCAATTCCGATCAGAAAGATTTCGGTGGAAATATCGCATTACAGCAACTCTGTAATATTAGCCCAATCACAGAACTCAGAAGCATTGGACCAATCAGAAAATGCAGAGTCAACTTGGAAGTATTTGGCCAATCAGAGAATGCAAAAAAATGGCCAAAAAAAGGTACTTCTCAGAACGAACTCATAAATCAGATTTTGGTAGAAATACCGTATTACAGCAACTTGGTAATTTTAGCCCGATCACAGAACTCAGAAGCATTGGACCAATAAGAGAATGCAGAGACAACTCAGAAGTACAGTATTTGGACAGTCAGAGAAGGCGAAAAAAAAAAAAAGCAACTCGGAAATCAATCGGAAATCCACGGAATCGGTTAATTGGCATTGGTGGAAATCGGCATTTCCGACCATCACTATCACTCTATGATAAGAAATCAATGGGGCAGTTGTGATTGTTTTACCTCTTTGCACCACGTGATTTGAATCAGATTTCCAGTTGAGAATTTAGTTAAAATCAACCCAGGTCATGCTTTTTAGGGGATTTTTGTTAGATTTAATGTTATTAGAAAATAGTAAGACTGATTGAAAGCATCATGTAGTGGTTGGCAGCCATAACTAATATCACAGGCAGTTCCAGTATTAACTACTTTAAAGTTAAGACGCATGAGAACATTATCACCGCCAAACGGCCATTTTACATCTACACTGCCATTAAATACCAAGTCCAAGGAAAAAATAACTATTGAAGTTAAAGACAGTGTGGAAAGGAGTTAAGGGCCATACCCGCCGCAAGACATCTTTGGTCAAAATTACAGATAAGCGATCATTCCAGCCAACATCGTGCAACTATCTTTTAAAGAAAAAGAGGTAAACAACGGATACAGATCGCGATATACAACGATGCTCATGCATTTTGAAAGACAGTGATGATGGATCAAATTGAATCAATTTGTTCAAAATGTTCCTCTGCATCTTTCTTAGCTTAATGATCCTATCATTGGCATTCTACCTGTGGTGTATTGCTGTTTTCCACATCCCATCACTAAAGCTCTTTAGTATAAAAATGGAAACTTAGTTCATACACAGTTTCCAGCGATTTAGTCTTGCAGTGGGTATTTAGCGTTAGAACGTCTTTAGGAATCCCCCTTACTTCCTGTTCTGACAAGAAATGGATATGGTACACCACTGTAATAGGGCCGGAGAAAACCACAATAACATTTTCTTTGAAGACTGAGGAAGAGTAAGAAGCCCTCTCCAGCTTTTATAGCAGTCCCAACATTGCCCTGGAACCAAGATTCATACGAAAACAATGGAATTCCCAGGCAAGAGAAAGGCAGGTAACATATTTCCAATGAGAACACAGACGTGAAAAACCCAATAGAATTCCTAACCCATCATCGTGAAGCAAAAGCGAAACTGTAGGGCAGAGTGGATGGTGGTTGAGGTGATGGTGCCCACATAAGGCGCATCATATTCATCGGGTCACTGTGATAAGAGCTCATATGTAAGTGTTTTTACAACCTTTTTGTTCATATTTAACCATTTGTTTGGCTGACAATGAGCAAATAAAGCAAAGTATACCTTAAGCACTTACATCATTTTATACATGTGATTGCATATACTGATTCCTGAGAATTTTATTGGATTGGTCACAAAAGTTAAAGAGGAGGACTGATATTGCCTTGGTCTGGTTGGCTACTCTAAAAACGTAGACCTTATAACCTGGGTATGACTATCCATTGGCAAGCCTGCACTTTGATAGGTGTTTGGTGGAGGATATATGCAAGATTAGCACTGAAGTAGTGTACAAGATATCTGACAAGTCTGGACTGAGGACTCTTAAGTGTAGATATTCAATATATATATAGAATTCTGTAATGGATTGCGGAGACACCGCCGCGTGGTCTGACAGCGAGGCGGCTGGTTCCGCGTTCAGACCGGTGGTTTCTCCGCAGCAGCATGCATCTGGTTTGTCTGAGCCTAGTAGTGCACACAGATGGAGAGCTACACGCGCGTGCGCTAACAGGCAGGCCCTTTATGCCAATAGGAGAGGGATCAGCTGATCAGGACGATCAGCTGATTCCAGCGCAGTAGGTGATTGGCTGAATGGGACTGGGCGGCGCTGAGGAGCGCTCTGCTATATATACATCTTGCCTGTCAGTTGCTGGTTGTCTGCCGTTGCGAATGCTTATGTGTTAGCACTCAGACCATAGTCAGATCTCATAGTGTGTTAGAACCAGGTGGACCTGGGAATTCACACTTAGCCAGATTACTGTGTTATTACTGTGTTATACTTTAGACCAGTTCCAGGGTGTTGAGACCACGGACCTCACACCCAAGATTAGAGATACTGTGTCATTGCTGTGTTATTCTTTAGACCAGTTCCTGGGTGTTGAGACCACGGACCTCACACTCTAGACTAGGCCTCTGCTTGATATCTGTTATGACCTATTGCTCTCTTGACCCTTCTCCTGCTCTCTGATTCGGTACCTACGCATATCTGATTACCTGTTGCCAACCCTGCCTGTCCCTGGTTACCGAATCAGCCTTCTGTATCTGTACCTTATCTGCTTGTGTGTTGCCGACCCGGCCTGGCTGACCCTTCTACCTGTGACACCCCCCCCCGGTGGGGTGTCCAGTAGCTGCAGGGACTCCCTGTCCCTCAGAGGGAACTCTCTGCAATCCAGTCAGGGACTCTATCTCATAGGAGTCCTTTGACTGCAGTAGAGTCTGACTCCCAGCGGTTCAGGGAATCATTGGCTCTTTGGTTATCTCCAACCCTGACTAGGAGATACTCGTTATACGGTCTAGGGTCTGCTCCTCAGGTGGTCCAGGCTCATATACTGTTGCACCAAACACTTACACTTTATCAGGTGTCCAGAGGTTAGTTATACTTGTATTATTGGTGATTCTGCAGATCATCAATAATCAGTAGGATTATTGCAGATTGCAGATCACCAATAATCAGATTCTCTCTGTGTGCTGACACCGATCGTTACAAATTCCTAACCAGTTTCCACAAAGGTAAGATGATTCAATTTCCTGAAGCTGTGCTTTAATGCAATCTTGCGTCAGCTCTGCAGCTTGATTTGCTCTTCCATATACATGTACTGAGCCTAGAAGGGGTTAACCTGTGTGCTGCAGTTGTAGATCACATTGATTGCCAAATCGGTTATAGGGTGGGTTCCCAGGATTTTCTCTTGGCAAACCTACTGTATGCTAATAACTCATGCTTCAGTAGTATGTGATGGGAAACCTGTACAGAGAGGAATAGGAAGGCTAGCACAGCTCACCTCCCCTTCTGAAAAGGACAGCAGCCCAGTTATCAAGTCAATCCATGGGCTTCACTACTGTCTGATTCAGCACCCTACAGAGTGTGAGCAGAAGAAGTACTCTAGCTTTCAAGCTGCCTGCTGGGGTTTGGTGCATAACAAAGTATTACAGCCAATCTTGGAGCAAACCTCTTCATAAAGATGCCAGCAATGGCAGTGTCTATATTTCTTTTAAAACATTTTCTATATAATATAGTTATTGTTTAAAAGTCCGGTATATCTTATGATTGAAATATGTTTTAAACAACATGATGCATAGTATTGGAAAACAAGAGAACTGCTGATGAGCTTTTAAAGTGAGCCTATAGCTAGAGAAACATGGAGGCTGTTATCTTGTTTGGCCTAAATAAGACAAAATACAGAACATTTATATTGTTCTTTTCACCTGGCAGACTGAAAGCATCAGAGCTGCAGTCACTAGGGTGTGCTCTGTAGGCAGCAGCAGTGTAGGGAGTCTTGCCTAAGGTCTCCAACTGAATAGGTACTGGCTTACTGAACAGGGAGAGCTGAGTTTTGATTCCTGGTCTCTTGTGCCAGAGCAGAGCCCATAACCAGTACATGCCAGCTACTAGGCAGAGGAACAACACAGGCCAATGGGAATGGGTGCCTATCTGTGTACAATGATCACTCTAAAACTACCCCCCAAAACAATATGTACTTATTCTGTAGGGAGACAGAATTATAAATTATGTACTAGGCATTACTGGTTTCCAGGTCTGGGGACCTTGCCCTTTAAATGTTAGACACTCCATTCCGCACAGAAAATACTGCAGGTCAGACCAGCAGGTGGAGATCAGACACCCCCCCCCCCCCCCCCAACAACAAAGTTTATTTGTATGTTTAATCAAGAAAAATTAAAAACGTTGAAACTGTTTATTATTTAAAGCTAAATAACAATAAATTGATAAAACAAATAAACTGAAAATATGCTATATATCCCCTTCAAGTGTTATGTTAATGCTGACCAGCACCATGGTGAATTTGAATTAGAAATCTCTATGTACAACATCCTCTCTAAATAAGAAAAAAAAACAAAAACAAACCAATAAATCTGATAATAAATGTCCTGAACTCCTAGCACTTCCAAATTGTATGCCAGCACACGTGTAGTTAAGCGCACACACACACCCCTGTGTATGTACATGTTTGTGTGTGTGTGCATATGTATATATATGTGTGTATGTACATATTTATAGATACATGTGTGTGAGAGCGTCAGGAGGAGAGGGGAGGGATTGTCTGAGAAGAGCTGGTGTGGGAGGCCACAGAGCATATTAGAGATTATAATACAAAATATGGCAACACACAACAGCGTGGGCGTAATTAAATTAATTAGCAATATAAAGCACTCTGGGGGAAGTGTCTCCGCACACAGAGGTATATGGATAAAACAGGTTTTAAATATTTAGCAGGAAGCCATCTGCTGTATGCTGGTTTCTCCGTCAGAAATATAAATAAATAGTTGTGTTTAGAAACCCTGATGCAGGTCCATGGCCACCAAAGTAGCTGCCAGTATCTCTGCACATAGGTGAAGGCTTTGCAGGCACCTGGGCAGCTGCACTTCTACACACAATACCAGGTGACTGGGGGGTGTAAGCTCATGCCTCTCCTTAGTCTGTTCTGCTGAGCAATGACCTTCATACATGGGAAATGGAAGAGGCCGTATTTTTCTTGTTTAATTTGCATTTGCAGTTGTGATTTTATTGGTTGCTGCAGGCAATATTCACACCTTGCTTCAGATTTATATAGGAGACTAAAATGATCTCATGAAGTGGTATGTCTGAAAACTTACATCATCGCACAAATTGTACGTATGCACTTTTTTATGCCGTTATTCATGTTACGCTGTTATCCACTACATGCAACAGTGTCAATGGGTACAGGAGCTCGAGGTGGCAATTCAGAAAGACGCCAGGCACAGGAGGCGGCCAGGAGTCACGCTGGTATGACAGAGGAGCCTGCAACACTGACGACAGGCCTGGGGGACACATTGCATGGGGGGGTTCAGGTGATGATGGCGGCGCTAGGACGATTGCCAATCTATTGGAAATCTGTGTGCGGAGAGTGGACAGGTAATAGATCTCTCAATGATCAGATTCAATCACAGAGGGATCTATCTGATGGTAAATCTGGTGGTCATCATGTAATGTAGGACCCCATTCAATTGGCTTTTACTCCAGGGAGATAATTTTAGTCCTTGTCAATAAAAGGCATGTTAAGCCACCAGCAAGCAAGAAAATACTCAAAATTATGTTGATAGTACTTTTTCATCTACTTTTTGGTACTTTTTTCAGTTGTAAAGTGCTGAAAATTTATTTTAAAGAGAATCTGTATTGTTAAAATCGCACAAAAGTAAACATACCAGTGCGTTAGGGGACATCTCCTATTACCCTCTGTCACAATTTCGCCGCTCCCCGCCGCATTAAAAGTGGTTAAAAACAGTTTTAAAAAGTTTGTTTATAAACAAACAAAATGGCCACCAAAACAGGAAGTAGGTTGATGTACAGTATGTCCACGCATAGAAAATACATCCATACACAAGCAGGCTGTATACACCCTTCCTTTTGAATCTCAAGAGATCATTGTGTGTTTCTTTCCCACTGCAGTTCTCATGCACTGAAGTTTCAGGCTGCTCTTTTCTTCCTGCAAACAGCTTTGCCTTTGTCTGTAATTCCTCAGTATGTGAAAGCCCAGCCAGCTCAGAGGACGATTTATCCAGCTTGTAAAAGATGAGAGAGAATAGAGAATCTGCCCTAATCTAAATAATACACAGGCAGTGTGCATACAGGGGCCTGGAAGGGGGAGTTTATAGCAGAACCACAACACTGAAGAACTTGGCAGCCTTCCAGACACAGGCCGACAAGTCTGACAGGGGAAAGATACATTGATTTATTACAGAGACTGTGATAGCAGAAAGTGCTGCAGTAAGCAAGAACACATTAGAATAGCTTTTGGAACTTGTAGGATGATAAAAAACAGGATGCAATTTTTGTTACGGAGTCTCTTTAAACAGAAGTTGAAAAATTATCTCCTATGAGAAAAATGAGAGCATTTACAAGTAGAGACTAGAGAGAACATAAAGTGATTTTCTTTAGCACAATAAATGCTTATCAAGGTATTCCTCTTTCTAGTCAAGCTGAAACTGACTTTTTGAGCTTCATATGTTCAAGGTAGGATAAAAAAAAGTATGTTTTATAAAATATAGCATAGTGAAATCTATCAAAGGGAACTTGGTGTTACTGTATATAAAACTGGCTACAAGATCGCTAGGTCCCTAGTTTACTCTTCCTGGAGACAGCCCAAGTACTGTTATTCCTAAAGCCAAAATACAATGTAAATTTTTCAGGCCCACTTTACTTTAGTTACTATGCTAGAAGTCATCTTTAGACATATATTAGTCAAAATATCTTCTCTTTTGATAAAATGGTGCTCTACATTTTGTTCAAATTTCTTAAAAAAAAAAAACAGCCAATGCATTCAGTTTAGTAGCCTTGTCAGTATCTGCTATTTACAGGCTATGACAATATGATTACCAAACATAAGCATAAGAATGGAATTCTTGCAATGAAAGCTAAACGCAATATAAAAAATAAATGTTATGCACGAGACTTCATTAATAATAGCACTATTCTCGCTCTTTTTCCCCCTTGCATTGTTGTTCTGCTTCTTTACTAGCCCGGAAATGGTAACCGCCATGGCTGAAAGATGCAACAAGAGCATGGAGGTTAAGCCATTATCGGATCCCAGGAGTTGCGTTATCACACAGCAGTGCTGTAATGCCTCAGTACCTTTGCGGGAACATGCTCTTTTAAAAGCTCATTACTAGAAACCTGCCTTCCCTCTAGAGCTTTATGTGTCCAGTAGGCCTCAATTTAAGCATCTCAAACATTCAATGTCAGATTATTGAAGCAGCTTCTTTTCTTGTTACCTGGGTCTTTTCTAGTAAGCCAACCAAGTGGGCCAATATTTTCCCATATCAAGCACTTACAGGTATTTTTTTTTAACTCCCCCACTACCAAATGTCAATAGTATTATATATATATGTTGCCTGGATATGAGTTAAGCATTCTCAGGTTTCTTACAATTTCTGGTATGCCAAACATGTGGGTAAACCTGCATGATAAGGTGTCCATAAATACGCATAAGTAAATCAGTTCCTGAACGCATAGATGAATAAATTCCGGTAGCCACCATTCATGAAGAACATTTCAAATATCTTTAAATGGGCTCAACTTTACAGCACCAGATATGGAAGTGCAACTGTAAAAGGCTTTAATCGATCTATAAATAAAACAAAAAACAAAAAAAGTATCTGAATGTTAACTGTAGCCATCCCTTTCTGAAAGCTGGACAATTGGGCCCCCAACTTCAGATAACTGGGGGGGTTACCAATATTTTACTATGGGTTTTACACTTAGAATATCGGTTGTTTTACCAATATTCTACTATCTGGATTACTGGGCGCCCCAATTTACAGGCACCCTTGTTGACGTACTCCTGTAACATCCCCTATGATGGCGGCTGCGGGTATGCAGGATACCTCTGCAGCCGCCTTTGTTCTTGGTACTGAGGCCTCATCCGTTCCGCTGGCGTCTAGCACGCCAGGGACGGGACTGTCAGTTGTTCATAGGGTTGCTGTCTCACGCGGGCCCTCGCGGAGACAGGACCTTTATGCTGGAAGAAGGCGCGTCAGCTGACCTGCTGGTTGGCTGACGTCAGGAGAGACTCAAGGCGCCCGGATTGGCTGATTGGGAGGGGAGTGGCTGTAGGCTCTCCTCGCTGCTTCATAAGCGTTCTCCGCTCACTTGCAAACTGTCTGCTGTTGCGAATACGTCAGTGTTAGCGCTCAGACCTTAGACTAGTTCCGGTGTGTTTTGATCTGGGAGGAAACCAGGGATTTCACACAAGACTAGGATTATTGCCTTATTGTAGTATTGATATTCTGTGTACGACTCTGGCTTATCTCTGACTCTGATTCTGCTCTACGTTTCTGTACATCTGCCCATCTGATCTAAGTTGCCAAACCTCTGCCTGAATCATTACTATTCTCTTGCCTTCTGATTTTGTACTGTACCTGCCTGTCTGTTGCTGAACCTTGCCTGTCTGACCCTTCTACTCTCCAGTGAGCCCTTGTCATTGGAGAGGTGTTCTGATAGTACCCACCAGCCCCTCTGGTGAGGTCTAGCTAAACTATCTAGTTATTATTGTTGATAGTACCCACCAGCTCCTCTGGTGAGGTCTAGCTAAACTATCTAGTTACTATTGTTGGTAGTACCCACCAGCTCCTCTGGTGGGGTCTAGCTAACTATTTAGTTACTGTTGCTGATAGCGCTCACCAGCCCCTCTGGTGTGGGCTCCTAGCTATCCAGCTTCTATCTTGGCTAGTACCCTCCAGCTTCTCTGGTGGAGTGTAGCACAGATTGGTTGCAGATAGTACCCACCAGCTCCACTGGTGAGGTTTAGTCTAACTATCTGCCATTTCCTCTGGTAGTTCTCTCCAGCCCCTCTGGTGAGATCTACCCTCTACTGTTGCACCAAACACTATTGTCACTACATCTCTGCTTTCTATACTTGCATTATTGGTGATACTGCAGATCACCACAAAATCAGGTATAGAGGCTGCATTATTGGTGATTCTGCAGATCACACAATAATCAGACGTCTGTGTTGCTACACCAATACGTTATACAATCGTTACAACTCCCCTTTCTGCTTACATATATGTAGTATGAGCTATAACACTGATATGTAGGCAGAAAGGGATACCGGTAGTTGCACCGTAGCAAGGCTAACTTAGCATTCACACATACTCAGCTGTGTCTCATGGTTCTGGTAGCCAATTAGAGAGCTAGATTCACACAGTAACTTTAATTGGTTGTTGCAGAAACTTCGGAAGTTGGGCTGCTGTGTATCCCAATCCCAAAACGAAGGTAAGGTTAGAGATAAAGGCAGTATGGGAAGGTGTAGTTATACACTTTTGCAGCAAGGGTTATGTACTGCAGTTACAGAGTACCCATCAAGCTCATGGTGAACCAGAACTCCCAGGAGTGTGTACTGCAGTTACGCATCATTATGCTGCAGAGGAAGGAAGGGCAATAGCATTTCGGGATATTAAATTGCCTGGTTTAGTAGGTTGGAAAATACTTCCAGATATACAATAACCACTTAAAAAACATCCAGACAAATGTGCACATAGGTATTCCACTCCAACATGTTTCTGGCACTGGGAGCTGTTAAGAAAGAGTATGGAAGCATAGTGAAGCACATAGTCCCGCCAGTGTTGTGATGCTCAATAATCAGTTTAGAAGGTGAAGCAGGAATGTGCAGAATGATAAGTAGGGACTCAGCTATGCATTATGACAGAAGTGTTTTAATCACTCATGTGACTGAGTGTCAATACCAACATTTTAGCTTTTAACAGATCACATAAATCTATACTTAAACTCGGTAATAAGTAGTTTACCTGCATTCTGAGTGCAATGCATGGGTTATTTTTGGTATCTAGTGTAATGAGGTCATCTTGATAACACTGTGAATGACAGACTTGAGGAAACCAGTCCAGGAGCAGAATGTACCTAGAAATGATTGAAATATGCTGGCAGTTGTGTTAGTTGGGTACCTGAAGGCATATCTATGAATAGGACATGTATGAGCGTGCTTTAGCTGTACATGGATGGGGTGGAAGCAGTGCAGCCCTCTCTCTCTCTCTCTCTCTCTCTCTTCTGAGGTTTGTAGGACAGAAGTATCTTAAGTGGAAGAACATGTTCTGTTGGTAAGAGGAGTGTCCCTCTGCTGCAGAATGAATAGCTGAGAGGTCTGGCCTGAACGCAAACATGCTTGTTTGTATTTGTGAATTAAATGGCACCAGGTTGCATTAAATGTCACTTGATCTTTGAACTGGCCTCTGCCGGTAACCAGGTTTGGGAGTTCATTAGGCTGCAAGATATGGATAATGGAAGAGTGAGCAGGAAGCTGGGAGTCCCTCAGGATGATTCACTACAACAACAGGGATAGGCAGCCCTGAGTGCACCAGCAGCAGGCCTGCTGTGTCTGTACAATACAACGCTCTGCTTGCTCCCATCAGCACGTGCTGGCTTGTGAACTGCTTTGCCATGTCTGCCGTGCAAAGATCCATTCGTTCTTTAAGGCCTAATACACACAAACGCACAGATCCCCAGGATTTCCTGATCGAGATTTGATCATGCATGCAGAAATGCCAAGCCAACCCTCACAAGTGTATGATGACTCTTCTTTTTGATGTCTTGTTACCAGCAAGTTCCAGTGGTTTTCCGGCTCCTGGGGATGAATGGGCTGACATCTGTAAGACACATTTCCCCATAGGGCTCAAAACACATGAGCAGCAAAGAGAGCAGTGGGCTATCCTCATCATGTGTGTATATGCAACTCCGTCATAGTCTGATACCCCTGCCACAGTCTAATACCAATTTTTGAAGGGAAATCAATTAATCTACGGATATGTTCTTGGGCTGTGGGAGGGGAAATCTACATAAATAGGGGGAGAATATACAAACTATGTAGATATTGCCCAATTCTGGGACTCTGGTGCTGGGAGGTGGGAATGGCAGCCACAACACCACCATGATGTGCACGATCAATAATGCTGTATTAATAATAATGATAACATTGCATATCTCCCAACTTTTTGAGTTAAGAAAAAGGGACACTTGAAGACACGCCCCTACCACACCTCTAGCCACACCCAGACTCACCCCTAGTCACACATATCTCGAAAAACTGAAAAGCAAAATATGTTGTTTTATCATTCAAACCACGCTGGTCCTATCTATCATCATTAGGTTTATTTCATAATAACATTTAAAAGTAAGAAATATATTAATTTATAGGATGCTAATAAAGTTTAGAGTCAATTTAAAACATTTTTCAGGAGAAAAATACCTATATTTACATAGATCTGTACATCAGTCCTAAAAGAGGGACAAATGAGGAAGAAAGAGGGCCAAAGGGATTTGGTTCTCAAAGAGGGACTGTGCCGCTGAAAAAGGGGCAGTTAGGAGCTATGAATATTGTGGTGTCCAATTGCTAAACAAGTGATAAAACAATAGTTTAATTCTTGTTTCCGATTAGTTAGCAGAATTAATTTCCAATTTTAGGTCTGTGCCATCATTTGTTGGATTGGCAGTGAATGCCGGCTTGTGTGCACTTGGCCTAAACTTAGGAAACTAGAGAATGATATGTATGAAGGGGTGAAAGGAAGACCAGAGATAACATCCTTGCCAACCATATTTCACTTTTTGTTTTAATTAGAGCTAGCAACCATTGCTTGTTTGTACTTCCTCTTATTTATGATAATAAATCTTCCCCATCATGAGATATAAACTGCAGCAAAGTCTGTAGTTTGCACAGAGCTCTGCCATCTAGAAGGTGCAGGACATCTGTAGAGCTTTGTCATCAAGGGCACAAGAGGCAGGCTAAGGGTCCAGCCAGAAATCTGCCATAATCTGAGCCCCAGGCTCTGCCTTCCCCAAGATAAGATGCAGCTTCCCCTCAGCTGATGAATACTGAAGGAATCCAGCACCCAGAGGTGCTGAAAGGAACTGGGACGTCTGTCAGCAATGGAAACCCTGGAAACTCTCAGGCTAACCTGACATCTCAAATGAAAGCACCACGCTCATACCATCGTACTCTTTGTTCTCTACCATTAAACAGCAAAGCACAGAGCTCATTTAGCAGACTTACACATCGCTTATGTGAACAGAGCTTGAGGAAAGCTTACAGTGCAGATGAGGGAGTGTGCAGCTCTTTCTGCTGAAACGGGTTAATCCTGTGCCTGAGCGAAGAGGCAGCCGAGTGAGAAGTGCTGAGGTTGTGCAATGCACAGGCTCCAGGTGTCCTCAGGCTGCTGCTCATTTCACTTCTCTCCTTTTGTAGATAAACCCATTTGGCCCTCTGTTTCTTGACGTCCAGAACTGCATCTAAGAGCAAAATCTCATTCTGCATAGGCTAAGTGTGTTATTTACTGTAGTTTCCTCTGGATGGAACCCTCTATTAACCCTCCTTGTGGCTGGCTGCACACTGTGCTAATGGCTAAAAAGAATAGACAATAGTAAAAATGTCATAAGTAAGCAGCGTAGGCACAATGGAGTTCACTAAAGGCCTTGATACACTTGCAGCGTAGGTCACCTGAAATGTGTACAAGTGTCCATGAAACCCGTCAATTAGACACGTAAGGTTCCATCAATGATACAATCTTGATAGTACAATCTTACCAAATCTATGTAGTAGAGATCAAAATGAGTGAGTTAATCTGAATGGATACTTTATGATGTCTCTCATATTACCGTAAATACTCAAATATAAGTCGACCTCGTGTATAAGTCAACTCCAATATTCAACCCCTTATGCTGGAATTTTTTTCTTGATTCAAGTATAAGTCTACCCAGCAAAGTTAATGGCTGCACTTACCAAGTACCAGGAAGAATTAACAGCTGCATTGGCACCCTGGAGGGGTTAATGACTGCATTGCATACAGTATTGCAGCCATTAACCCCTCCAGTCTCCTCCAGCCCCCTCCCCCCCCCCCCCCCAAGTACAGCAATTATTCACTACCTTTTATGCAGCCCAGTATTTCCCCCTTGCCCCTTTCCTTGTTAATTGTTTTGGCCAGGACTTTCAGACCTGCACTTTCTTGGCATTTCCTTTATCCAGAAAGTGTCACTTACCACTGGGTAAATTGCTGCAAATGGGAATGTCGGTAATAGTACACACATTACTCAGTGTGTTCAGTGTTGCATGTGACTCATGTATAAGTCGACCCCTATACTTTTATTTAGCGAGTCAGACCTAAATGTCTAGACTTATACTCGAGTATATAGGGTACTTAAAGTTGTAATATTGTACAATCAAGATTGTATTATTAATGGACACCTTTAGGAAAACCATGCTTGACTGGTATTGTTAATACATTAGCAGCTTCAATAAAGTTATTTTGTTTGAGATAAGTGCTTTTGACCTCAGTCGGCAGAACTTGTTGTGCTTTAAATACTTGAAATGCTTTGATCTCTCTTTACTAGCAGGAAATATAGAGACTGAAAGCAGAAGTCTTCTGTTATTGTCTCACACTGCCCCCTAGTGACGAGTGGCCATAAATACACATTACAGCAGTAGTAATCAGAAGCAGGGAAATGTAACAAATAAATAAAAAGTGCTAAAATAGAATGGCCTGGAGTACTTGCACGCCTCTAAATAAGATCATTCTTGCTCATGTTACTCCTCTCCATAGCGCAGGACAGATATAGTTTTACAATGGCCACCTGAAGTTATTTGTAGACATCGCTTGTGTGAATAAAAAAAAAAGCACCTTCTTCATTGTCTTGTTTTTCTAGTAAATCCAGCCTGCCTGACACTTTGAGATTTTTACCTCAGTGCTTCTCACAATACCAGAGGCATAAACTTCATGTGTCTCAGTTGAGTCTGGGAAAACTCTGAATATTTTCCAAATATAATGCACAGTACTGCTACATAAACATCAAGGCTAAAAATACACTACAGTGACTAAACAGGAGCAATTTACCCATCACTTATTAATCCTTTTCTACAGCAGATTACTTATACCCTTCTAGAGTCCTTGTCCCGGCATGCACCACATCTGTGTAACCACTGCTTGGGGTGTTTTGTTGTTTAAAAAACGAACACACCCTACTTTCTGTAATTTTAATTACGGCAAGAGGATGGCTCATATCCAACTTTAGTTAATCTCCAAAATTTTAGATCAGGTCTGGACAAGGAAAAACTCCTGTGACCTCTCACCTCTCGGCTTTGGTATCTTATTGGGTATTGGGGAAGTCATCTGGAGGTGAAGTGTCAGCCTGGAGGAATATGACTGGTGATTGAAATGTGAGCAGTTTTCATGTCAAACCAAGATTAATGCTGCTGCAGATGAGTAAACTACCGACAGCGCCATGACTGTGATGGTAACAAAGTGTGCTCATAGCTGAAATTGAACTTATGATTATTTGACCTAGTGTCATAATAAACAACCTGCTCATCAACCAACAGTAGCTATAAACAGCTTTAGAGCTAATTATTTACTGTGCATATGCACCTTCCTTAAAGAAATCATATAGATACATTGTTTACAATTAATATATAGAACTGTGCATAGAGCACAGATACTAGTGGGGCCATGTTTACATAAAAGGAAATCCTTGCCTGCAATCCACATTTCATTTAGGCTCCACCTTTCTGTGTTTCTGCAATGGAAGTGGACAGTGCAAGACTGCTTGCTCCTGCCTACTCCCTCTTATGTCAACTTCATCTCACTCCACCCCCTCCCCACCTGACCACAATCCTGCTCTTAGCATTGGTGCAGATAGTGTGTGTGTGTGTGTGTGGGGGGGGGGGGGCACCAAACAGTCTCACAGTTCCTGGCTGCCTCCCCATGTGATGTCATTTTACATGCACAAACAGGGCCAGGGCACAACAAGGATTGGGAGCACTGGTAAATGACAGTAAAGGTTAATGGTGCAAGTTGTGTGAAGGAGCTAAATTTATCATGAGAGAAATTCAGAAGCTGAAGTCACTAATGGTCTCCTGAAAGTGATCTCACATACATACTTGTTCCATCTGAATGGCAGAAGCCCTGTTCAAATGCCTAATTACTGTTGGCCAAAATGGCCGTCGTTGATCGCACCGGGTGTAAGCTCTAGAAAGGATTGCTGTACAGGCACCCTGCTTGGATACAGCTGAGCATTCTGTTCTGTTGTATAGAAAGAAGAGGGGGGACAATATGTGGTTATATTCATGAGGTTACGAAAGGATGTTTTGCTGTATTGATGCTAGATTTCAGTCACCAATGATTTAGGCAATAAAAAAATCTAGTGTTTATAGCACAGGAGACCAACGTAATGCAGGTTGGATGTTCTAAAGATAACATTTATCTGAAAAGTCATATTTCTACAGAGTCAGCTCTTATAAAATACCAGTTTATATCTTTGTTAGCATCATTGGTTGATGGGGATTTCTGTAAAGTTCCCTTTACAATAAAGTGCTGTGTAGGCAACGGCAACCAGCCATACTTTATTACCAAACCTGCCCTAGGTAGAAATCCACGTTCATACTGGTTGCCATGTACTAGAAGGTCATTGAAAGTCGTACCTCTGTAGCCAGAGAGGGGGCATCATTTGTTTAAACTGAAGATTTTTTGAAGACATAAAAGGTTAATCTGCTTATGGTGAGAGGCTAAACCTTCTAAGCAGAGTGATCATTGTAACATATGTTCACAAAGTGGAGGAGGAAACAGTACGAGGATCTATTCAAGGATAATGTCCACATGCTGCAAGGTCCAAGTCCGCTGATCCAAAACAATGACCAGTGTGCAGCTACCATAGTTTGTGTTCCATTATGAGTTATGATTTTCATTTCACAGGCAGTTCTGTGTTTAACAACTAAAGGGATTATTAAAGACTGGCAAATCCGGCCAAATTTATTGGCATTATCCATGTGTGCTTATCAAGCTACAAAGCACAAATGCCCGTAGATATATATGACCCTAACTGGGTGAAAGTATGCTCAACAGACAGCTAAAATATCTTCAGGAAGTGCTAACATAGGGTATAGCTGGAGATATACAAAATATGCAGGATGAGAGATGGCTCATTTTTAGATTGTACATTTCCCTCTTTATAAATATTATGAATTTCTATAATAGTGTACTATAAAGGGAAGTGCCAAAATGGGGAAACTATGATGTGGGGACCAAAATGGGAAGCACTATAAGAAGGGAGGGAAGCACTTTAAAGCGGAACTTTAGCAACAAGGGGAAAAAAATAAATCAATACATTGATTGCAAAGTGAGAAGTTAAAAAGGTTAAAAGATGTTTTTTTTGTTTTTTTTATAGATGTACTGGTTGCTTGGCAGTTGGACACACCTGTTACTTCCCACAATGCAGCAAGGCTCACAGGCAGGAAACTGTCAGGACCTAGGTCCTGACATCACACTATGGGAGGTGAGGGAATATCAGCCATACAGATCCCCCTGATGGTCTATTCAAGAAAAGGTAAAGAATTCTAATGGGAAAAGGGATATCATGGGGAAGGGGAAAAAACTGTCATGAACTATAAACCAAGTGGAGGACTTGACTTTTGCTTGTATGAACTGTACAATGGTAAATAAAACTGAGGAAAAGGAAGCTTTATTAAAATCAATGTAGAAGGGAGATGAGGTGACGTTACACCTTAGAGGAAAAACAGAGAAAACGGGAGCCCAATAGTGCAATATGTCATTGAAAATTATTTATTTAATAATTATGAAAGGTGCTCTGTGCTTTTGGCTATACAGCGATCAGCACTTTACTTGGCCTGAGGAAGTAGGGTTGCACTCACGAAATGCGTTGCCTATGCTAAATCAATAGTTATTTTACAGTACACTTTAGTGTTTTGTGATGTGAGAGGTAAGCCACCTCTACTTTGTTTTCATTTTATTTTGTTTTTAACAAAATGTTTTCCTTTCTGGGTGCCTCTTCACCCTTGTTTTATTAAAATCAGTGTTATTTTAGATTGTTTTAATAGATTGCCACATGTGGGCAGCATGAGAAGAGGGACGCTGCCCCGTCTTCAGTTTTTTACTGAATTCCTTAAATTATTCTCCATAATTATTAATTTTTTATTTTATGATCTGCCAGATGTACTGCTGTCTACATCTGTTTATTTCACTTTTATTCTAAGGAATCTTTATTATGTTATTCACTAGTCTGTGTTTCAAAATCTAAAAATCTAGTCAACGTAAAAAAAGAAAAAAAAAAAAAAAGAAAAAGCACTGCTCAGGCCAGTAATACAGGGGAGCTGGGGATCACAAAGGTGGGATAAGGGAACCTTTTTTCTTAAGCACTGAGCTTTGAAGAATTTCTGCCTAGACAATGCAGAGTGACATGCTGGAAGAGATAAACCTGCCTGTTGTCTTTTGTCCCAGTCTGTTGGATTCTTCTGTTGACCCTCTGGCCATTAGCCAAGGTAATATGATATTACGAGGTTCCTTTCATGACCTATCCTGTCACCACCTCAAGCAACCATTAGTCGTCATCTCTGGGTCCATCAAAAAACCGCAAATACAGCATGAAAATAAAACTTCTATTTTATCTCAAAGCCTTGTCCCACTCCATGTTGTACCTAGATCCACCAACACATTCCTAACAAAGCTGCACAACCTGCAGCTCCAGCTAATACAGTTCTGTAAGCCCTGGCAAGCTCTCTCAGCTGTGAGCCAACAAAGCATGCTGGGAATTGCAGTACTTCAGCGGAAGATATCCATAATGTTTGTCTTTGAAAGCTTCACATGGTCTAAGAAGTCCTATCCCAACAAATCCAAAAGTTCAAAACCCAAACCGCTTTAGCTAATGTTGCCTTACCCTTACAAGAGACATCACAATAAACAACTTGTGACCAGTGGCAGCCTTGATTCTCTGGTGTATGCTGGGTAAAGGGGCAAAGAGAGAGCAGTGATAGGCATAGGAAAGCCATTAGGGCATATGGCACCAGCCATAACACTGCATAAAATCACCTTCTGAAAGCCATTGTCAAGTGAGGATGTACTGCAATTGAATGTATCACATTTGTGTTGAAGTTTGCTTTGCTGAAGTATGTATCCAATAGGTCCACTTTAAGAAAATTATAGAATGGATTGCTTGTTAGCCATAAAAACCTTCCTGCTTAATACAGAATACCAAAGCTCCACATGTAACACTAATTTTAGACTTGGAGAGGAAAAGAGAGGTAGACATTAATTTAGAAATCTTGTTAATATGAGATCATTCCAGGATATTACAGTGAACTTAAAACAGCTACTGCTGTGATTGAGCTGGCAAGTTGAACAACATCATTATTCTACATTCATATCCATCGGAAATATACCGCGGTGATTTAAGCATTGTATATTATAATGAAAATACTCCTGCAAACTTAACCTATTTATGCTCAACACAGTTTTATGTTGTTATTGTAGATTGTTGCCTGAGCAATAGAAGCAGAGCATATATGATGGTAAAGAACAGGATCAGAGGTGGTCCAGAGTGAGAGCAGCATAATTAATTTTTCTTTCAGAGCTATACCCAGGGGAATAATATACAAATTAGTATTCTTGTTAAAAGTGTCTTAAGAAAGTTCCTCCCCTTTAAAGCCTTTCAGTTGTTCCTTCAGAGTGATGGGTGGCTCCACTAACCAATAGGAAGGCTAAGGAGCTCAGATCATCTGTACTGCATCTTGTTTAGGGTCTATAACGAACGCTTAATACTCACCTGAAGATGGATTGGGAAACCTCATAGTGGCGCCTCCCAACGAGTAAGTGTTTCCTGATCTATCTTTCTACCCTGCGGGAACACGCAATGTCAGTCTCCATATTTCTCTCACTCAGGCGTGATAGTGTACTGGTTAAGGGTTCTGCCTCTGACACAGGAGACTTGGCTTCTAGTCTCAGCTCTTCCAGTGCAATAAGCCTGCACCTGTTTAGTAAGGTGTGCATGGGCTAGACTCCCTAACACTGCTACTGCCTACTGAACGTGCCCTAATGACTCCAGCTCAAGCACCCTGAGTCAGCCAGGAGAAAAGCGCAATATAAATGTTATTTGTCTAGTCTTTAGCCAGAATATATAGAACTTGTTTCTCATCTGCAGTGACATTTTAGTAGCCAGAGGGAATAAGAATAGATTATTATCGACAATAACCAACTGTTTTGGTGCCAGTAGGCGTCATATACTTGAATTTAGAGATATTGGCAGAAATTATATATGGTACATTGGACTGATTTACAGCTACTGTAAGCTGCACTCATACTGACAATTACGTAATCAGTACAGTATTATTTTTTTAGTGGACACTTTGGTTGCCTAACACTTTTTGTAAGGGTCCTGCTTTTTTCACTAGCTCTGTAGGTCCACCTCAAAGCAGCTAAAAACGTAACCTTTATTGCATATGTAAAGCTACGCATTCATGTTCCTTTAGCATTAGCAACGGAAAGGTCTCAGCATCACACTCATACAAACCCCCCAGGAGATACTATGCAGAGCCTGATTAATTGGTGCAACATTAGTTTTTGGAATCACTCACCCTTTGCCATTTCAGAAAGTGAACTTTTTGCTCTGAGAGGGAAATTGCTCATGAGAAGCGCCATAAATCTGCTTGCACTGATTTGATCTGATGTAATCATTTTTAAAAGTTCACCTAATCCCTGGCGTGAATAATGCCTCACACATATATCTAGCCAGGGCTGACTCCTGAAGATAGCTCAAGTCAATGATCTCTTCTTTTGGCATCTACACAATTAACATTCCTTCATTGCACATCAGCAGCATGTTAAATTTTTCCTAACAACCTCAATGGGTGCCCATAATCTCATCACATTATATGAAGCATGTCCAATAAAAAGAGCATTGACAGTCACTTTAGTGCAATATAGTCGAGAGGTTTTATCTGCAATGGCCCAGAGAAAGAGGGAACAACATCATTAAAAAATATCTTGGCCCAGACTGTGCTTGGCAGCCTGGTAATGTCGAAAATCCCTTGAAAATCGGAATCGGAGGCTTGTGTGTGGCTGTCATTGAAGTCAGCTTAAATATAACCAATATCAAAATGAGACTCTTTCAGCACTCTAGGACAGTGTATGGGTAACAGATACAACATACAAGAAAACTCTTTTTTGTCAATAGTCAGCCATATCCAAAGACTGTTCACATGACTGAGCAATGTTCTCAATACGGCTTAAGGAAAGTACATTTACTTCAACAGGCGACATGGTAGCGTGGTAGATAGTACTCTTGCCTTCCAGCGCTGGGTCCCTAGGTCACATCTGGGCCAGGACACTATCTTAAAAACAGATCAGGTTGTTTTGGCTTAACGACTAGCAGGCATCATAGATGACTGTGTTAAATTTTTGAAACAATGTGAGTAGTAGCCAATCGGCTATTACATAGAATTTAATGGTTGCAGCAGCCAATCATCATCTGGTCACTCAAGTTGAAATTAATGTTAGGCACTTTTTTGGGGGGAGGGGGGAGGGAAGGTAATGTTGGGAATTAGGTTGTGGATGTTTAGGTTAGGCATTGGGTAGGGAGGGTTAAAGTCAGGTACCTCCAGGATGGGTTACGGGTAGGCATTAGGTGGAAGAGTTAAGATTAAGTACTTCAACGGGAGGGCTAAGGTTAGGATAGGTGTTGGGTAAGCCCATATTTTTACAATTATCGGCTTATCTCGGCGCTCAACTGATGCGCCACTGTGGAAATACGGGACATTAGAATATGACTATGGTATCGATTAGATTGTAAGCTCCTCTGTGAGGCAGATAGTGACATGACTATGAGTGGAAGATGCCAGCACTGTATAAATACATAATAATAACAGTAACGGGCACTGTAATGATATTTGGGTACCTGAAGCTGTTATTTGGGAGAACGATGTTTGTGCAATTTTTTTGTCATTTATTGCCTGTAAATATTTTTAGTATTAGTCCTGACCTCGGAATATTGTAATAATCAGAGTGGCATACAGTACGTGTATTTTGTAACTGAAATGGGAAGTTATAAAAAAACAGACTAAATAAATTAACTGACAGACTGATTTCGTGTGTCCACTTATTCCTGCGGGAGGCGGGCATGATCCCAGCAAATCATGCACAGAAAAACCTACTATGGTCTAACACACAAGCAAGAACAAGGCTATAAGATTTCACATCCCTTCCAGGAGCGGACATGTAATAATTCACCATACCTTTTTAAACACTAGACACCATATACCCATATATCTTGATAAACGTTGGCAAGTCAAACAGAAGTCAACTTTGTTTCTGCAGAATACTAGACACACAGAGAGGCAATTAGCCCAAGTATCACACTTTACTGGTGTAGGACTGGAGTTAATATGTATTATGCATGAATCATGTAAACTACGAATAGGAAAAAATGGGCTGTTTTCCACGGCGACCGCTCATCTTTCACTTTTGATATTCCCAGTAAACAGACAGTGAATGCAGGAATCTGATTGGCTCTCAAAATGAGAGTTCACTTATATTTTTTTTAATTCAGATATTTTATAAAAGTTTTGATAAAGGTACAGGGAGCACTACATCCATTTGGTAATTGATAAAACATGTATTTCAGCATGATCACACGGTGTGCAGCCACTTGTATGTATGCCGGGAGGAAGTAGTCTGTGTCTGAGTGTAAGTTGCGTTGTAGGCTCACAGATCATCTTTGTTAGGAGGCCGGCATTCTGAGCCTGGGATGCTGGGAGCTCCATTCTCCCAACATAAGTAATATGAGTAACTGCATTTCTCAAATGGTTGTCATTTTTTGGGCCTTTTGTAAACCTGCGCAAGATATTCATCAAAAAAAGGGGGGAGATTGTCATGGTGCTGCATTTCCCGCACCTACATTACCTGATTGTCTGGTAAGCACTAAATTGTCTACGGGCATGATTTTAGTATGTATTTAGAGAATTTAGCCTGTCTAATTCACCCTCATCTGTGACTAATCACAACTGTAATTTGATCTCTCAGCTGTGACAGCTGGCTGCCTTGCCAGAGCAGCTAATTTGTAAACACAGGATGTTAACCTTATGTCTGTTTCCATGAAAGTAGGAAGTAGACGCACTGCAGATTTATTGCAGGATTTGTATCAGCTGTAACAAATGTTTTTATTTAAAGATTATTATAATGTTGTTTATCTTTTAGAGCATAGAGGAAGTTTTGAGTTCAGGTCCGCTTTAAGACTGACGTTTTAAATAGAACCTTAAAGCGCAAGGCTTTACACTTTAACTACAACTTATCTACATAAAGTGCTCTTGTGTTTACGACAAGGTGTATAAAGATATAGGTAAGAGACAGGCCATGGTATTGGCTACTCAAGCAACTGGACCTGAAACAAGCATGTAGACCACCAACAGACTACTTAGGCTAGTACTTAGGGCCACCATGAGAATCAAAAAAGCTGTGTCGGATCAGTGAATAATGGCGCACAGCGCCTATGCATAAAAATGGCGCTGCATTAAAAAGATACGCTTATTGCTATTTATCGTTAGTACTGCATAATAATGGCGCACGGGGAAAAAAAGAAGAAAAAAGGCACACAGTAACGTTATTTATCAATAGCGCCATTCATATGCCAAACAGCAGACGTTATTGCACACAGTAACGTTATTTATCAATAGCTAACCTACATAAGCCAAACTGCAGATGTTATTTAACTGCAAAACGGTGAATGGATTTAATGTAACACTGTCAAGGTTAGGGTTAGGCACCACCAGGGGAGATTTAGGGTTAGGCACCACCAGGGAGGTCTTAGGGTTAGGCACCACCAGGGGGGTGGTTAGGGTTAGGCACCACCAGGGGGGTGGTTAGGGTTAGGCACCTCCAGGAGGGTGGTTAGGGTTAGGCACCACCAGGGGGGTGGTTAGGGTTAGGCACCACCAGGGGGGTGGTTAGGGTTAGGCACCACCAGGGGGGTGGTTAGGGTTAGGCACCACCAGGGGGGTGGTTAGGGTTAGGCACCACCGGGGGAGTGGTCAGGGTTAGGCACTACAGGGGGGTCTAGGGGTTAGGGATAGGTACAGAGAGGGTTCTGTGTGTTAAAGCTAATTTTCAACAGAGCTAAATAACGATAAGGCTTTAACGTTAAATAGCGATAAGCAACAAATGGATTAGCGGCAACACCGTGCACCATTATTCGCATTTTCAGATGGATCCAGCTGTGTGCCTCATGCTAGTAACACAACAAGGACCTTCAGTTCTGGATAGTATTCTAGGTAACCCCAACTTGGGTGTAGTACTAAAATTACCCCAAGTCCCCTTATGCCAGCCCTATGGGTGTTCACAAAAGCAGACAAGCAGCTTAACTGTTTGGTGTGGAAGCCTATGCAATATTTTGCCATACACCTTAGGCAAAGTATGGATAGCAGAACCTGAAAATCATATCTTATCAGATCTTATGTCTTGCTCTTGTCTATGTTGATTCAGAAGATAACTTTTTGAGAACGTGTTTTTCCTTTGTTTACAGGGTGTTTATTATGTTTCAAAACCAACACGTTTCGTAGTATGCCTGAAATGACCTAAAAGCACTCTACTGAAGAGGAAGTACTAGCGATGTCTTCTTAAAGAGGGATTGTCAGCCACAAAATCAAATTCTATTTACCCACTGCTCTGTGTTTATTATGCAGGTTGCAGCCTTACCCTACATTGCAAGCATCCCAAGCTAATCAGAAACGTTTCTGCTGTAATGAATCTTCTCTCAGACTAGTTCTATTTGGTACATTGCAGACGAGAAGGAAGCTTGTTATCTCCCCTCCCTCATTCCTGCTCCTCAATGATTGGCTGTGGGCAGTTCAGTGTGACACAAGGCTGAAATATCATCTTGCTGTGCTCACATATTTACAAAGCAAGCTAGCTATGATAGAGCAGATTCTAGGAGAAAAAGAGTAAGGGAGGAAATGACAGCACTATTGGCTTTTTCATATCGAATCCAAGATGGCAAATGCCTGAAACAGAATTATCTTTATTTACTATATAAAATTGACAAAAATCAAACCGTGGACCGTACAATAAATCTGTTATGTAAGTAGAGCAAGTAGTTCTCTACTTATATATGTGTTTTTCCTGGCATAGTATGACTGATCCTGATGCTTTTAAACACAAGGGCAAGTTATCACTTTCTTAATGAATTTCTCTAGGACAGTGGGTGGAGCCATGCAAATAATTTTTACCTCCTTGTTGTTCTGCCTTAGGTAAAAGGATGACCCAAAGATGAATTAAACTGCAATGGAGCCCTAGGCATGCAACAAATCTGGGCCCACTCTTGGTGGCCACTTGGCTTTTTTGATAAGATAACATTTGGTGGGGGCTAGTGTCAAGCAGGCCCCTAGACTCTTGCCAGATACTAGGCATCTACCAATTCTGCTCTGGGGTAACCCGAATTGGCATTTCCACAAGATATGAGTGTTTCTAATACTTTCTTATACTTGTAATGTGACATTTCACAATACTTACAAGATGTTTCACCTCATGTACCCACTAACAAATAGACATGTGTTTGAAATATTCTATAATTGTGTGAAAATGCTTTCCAAACTTCACTTATCGTTTCAATTGTCTAAAATGCATATATACCGGTATTTCATATCCTCACCCAGGAATCAAACTCACGACCTTGTGCTTCACAGGCAGAGACAGTACCTCTGGACCAACTTAGCTGGCTAATGCATATGCATAGATCAGGCGCGTAACTAGAAATCACTGGGCCCCCCTGCGAATATTTGGATGCCCCCCCCCCCCCCCCCCCAGGCACCAAATAATCATAATGGGGAAGTGTTTCACTGTAAATTAATCGTAAAGTGGGCAGCATTCACCAGAAAATTGTAATATGGGCAGCATTCACCAGAAAATCCTAATGTGGGCAGCAGTCACCAGAAAATTGTAATGTGGGCAGCAGTCACCAGAAAATTGTTATGTGGGCAGCGTTTACCAGAAAATTGTAATGTGGGCAGCGTTCACCAGAAAATTGTAATGTGGGCAGCAGTCACCAGAAAATTGTAATGTGGGCAGCAGTCACCAGAAAATTTTAATGTGGGCAGCATTCACCAGAAAATCGTAATGTGGGCAGCAGTCACCAGAAAATCGTTATATGGGCAGCGTTCACCAGAATATCGTAATGTGGGCAGCGTTCACCAAAATATCGTAATATGGGCAGCGTTCAGCAGAATATCGTAATATGGGCAGCGTTCACCTGAATATCATAATGTGGGCAGCGTTCACCTGAATATCATAATGTGGGCAGCGTTCACCAGAAAATCGTAATGTGGGCAGCAGTCACCAGAAAATCGTAATGTGGGCAACAATCACCAAAAAATCGTAATGTGGGCAGCAGTCACCAAAAAAAGTAATGTGGGCAGCATTCACCAGAATATCGCAATGTGGGAAGCGTTCACCAGAATATCGTAATGTGGGCAGTGTTCACCAGAAAATCGTAATGTGGGCAGCAGTCAACAAAAAATCGTAATGTGGGCAGCGTTCACCAGAATATCGCAGTGTGGGAAGCGTTCACCAGAATATCGTAATGTGGGCAGAGTTCACCAGAAAATCGTAACGTGGGCAGCAGTCACCAGAAAATCGTAACGTGGGCAGCAGTCACCAGAAAATCGTAATGTGGGCAACAATCACCAAAAAATCGTAATGTGGGAAGCCTTCACCAGAATATCGTAATGTGGGAAGCCTTCACCAGAATATCGTAATGTGGGCAACAATCACCCAAAACTCGTAATGTGGGCAGCAGTCACCAGATTATCGTAATGTGGGCAACAATCACCAGAAAATCGTAATGTGGGCAGCAGTCACCAGAAAATAGCAATGTGTGGGCAGCAGTCACCAGAATATCGTAATGTGGGCAACAATCATCAAAAAATTGTAATGTGGGAAGCGTTCACCAGAAAAAAAAATGCACCTGTTAAAAAACAAAACAATTCACTTACCTGTCAGAAGTCTCCTCTCCCGGCCTCTGGTGCGCAGATTCCCTGACGAGCCTCCTGCAGCACATCTCCCGCGCTGACAGGCAGAGTTCAGGGCTACGGCAAGATGGCTCCTGAAGCCCTGTAAGGGAGACACAAATAGTCTCCAGTGCAGGGCTTCGGCAGCCATCTTGCCGTAGCCCTGCTCTGCCTCCCGGGAGACTGCGGGCTGCAGTGATTCAGGGAATGAACTGGCGCAGCGTCTGTTAGACGCTGCGGCCAGTTGAACACCTGGCTGGGGGGTCTCAGAATCGGGCGGACAGCAGCGCTCCCCCCACACACTGCTGGCGGGCCCCAGAGCGGCCCCGGGCCCCCCTGTGGCTGATAGGGTCGCATCCCCAGTAGGTACGCCGGTGGCATAGATTCAGGTTTGTTTATGCATTATTTATGATCATTTTGAAATCTAAAAAGTACTATAATGAGTTGACAGCGAAAAGCCTGATATTGTTATGCCCAGGGACTCACATACCACACATTCAGATGCTGGGCCCTACAGAACACCCTGACATGTAGCAAATTGTGACCACCCCCATGTCTTTACATTACGGTATCTACCTGTACTAAAGAAAGAAGTGTGCCCAGTTGTGCTTTACAGGGAGAGGCATGTTATAATGAAGACACCCTGAATATACCCCCGCAGTAACCTTACTTCATGGTTACTATAACAATCATTGTCTTTCAGAGGCAGTAACATCTGGGAAGTAGCACTAATGTAAACCATGTTCTGGGAACCTACAGAAAGCCGTCTTATCATTCAGCAATGATCAGTGCACTTCTGGAATCCCCACATCAACACTAAAATTAGAAAGACAAAAGCTGCTAAAGACAGCTTCACAGCATTCCTATCCAAGATGTTTATACCAGCACCTATGAAGCTCTTTAACACACCTTAACATAAACATGGGGTTACACGGTTGGACGACTTCCATCATTTCTGACTGTTCCAGCATTGTATGGGATTCTGTCAGTCAGTCATTACGCTGTGGGGAGTTGCTGGTCCCTCCATACCCTCTGTGTGTAATGGCTTGCTGCTTAACCCAGTCACCAACCTGTGAACACGTTCTGCCTCTCATTGAATGCAAATCTGCGTTACCCAAAAAAGAAAACTAATCCTTCAGGTGTGGTGCTGAAATGCTTGTTTTATGAGGTGAAGTGCAGCTTATTTTGTCTTTATCTGAATCCACGAGTGTGAACCGACAGCTTCCAAACCACAGTGAACAAACAGTGGCGTTTAAGTGCCGTGAGAGGCGTTTGTTTAAGAAACTGTGGTTTAACAGTAAAGACTTCCCATCAATATAAACAGCTGTGATTCTGACAGAACGAATGAGAGCACATACCCATCCTGTACAGCGTCAGCCTGTAGAAAGAGCTGAGATCTTTATTTTTATCCTTTAAAGTCCTCTCAACCTTTGCATCCATACATCAATATCTGGAGTATGTCTTATGTGTCTCTATCACAAACTGATATATAAATAGCTGAGAAAAAGTGGACATGTTGCTTATTGAAACTGATCAACTATTCCCGATTTATCCAACTCAAGTAACACAATGACCTGTCTAGAACTAGCCACCCATGTGAAGACTGCAGAAGATAGATCGGGAACTTCAGGCGACCGGTGGCCCAACGAATACTCGTTCCTCGAATTATCTTATGCAGTGAGTACAAACAATGGCACACGGCAGACAAGATCGTGGTACTTTTGCGTGGAAGTCTATGGCAATTGGAATGATCGTTCCTGATCGGATCCTCCATAATGGTCAATTAAAAACAAGTGATTGCCACGGGTGGCTGCTTCGTGCAACATCGTTTAACGAGGCTTCGTATAAAGAGGTCCATCCTTCAGATCAGGCGTTTTTGTGGCTACACTTGTTATGGGTGTGACATTTATAATGTCCACACTTGTTTTATAACCCTTGCAAGATGGGCCCTCAGGCTATGAGGATCAATATGTGTAGGCAAGGTAAAGGGTGTAAACATTGGTGGGGGCAATCAAAGTTTTCCTGGGGAACCCATGCTTTGTAGTTACATCACTGGACTTGACTATGTAATATCATAATAATAACACAAATAATAAGTGCAGTTTCTGATCATGTGACTATTGAAATTAGCGAACTGTGGTGATAAAAGCGAATGTTTGTTTTCAGAAACAAGCTTACATTGGTCAGGTAGATTTAAAATGATCTGCGGAAG